>NC_142194.1:1022500-1047500 GCF_026936395.1 Plectropomus leopardus
TCAGAGGTCATGGTGACCTCATAAACCTGTTTTTAGCCATAACGGAAGAATTCATCAAACAAATTTCACACGAATGTCTAATCGGATATGATGATGAAGTTCTGACATATTATATCCGAGAGGTCAAAGGTCAGCTGTGACATCATAAAGCTCTGCAAATGACTTTTCTGTCTCAGCCTCAAATTTAAGGAGCAGAAGGAGAAACACTTATACCCAATCAGTGACGCTAATCTGTAAACTGAGCTGATGTCAGAGATGCTCGTCCGTATTTTCACTGACTTGGATGGAAACTGTAACCTTGCTGCTGCACGGAGGCAAACAACCTCATGGCGGGATTTCAAGTCTTTTACCTTCATCTCGTTCTCCGTATATTGTTTCAGTTGTCTCCTTCCCTTAGTAATCCCAGTACCTCCTCTCCTTCTCTTTCTCCTTTCTTCTCATCTTCTCTGCTCTCTTCTCCTCTCCCGTGTCCTCCTCTCCTTCCTCCTCCTCTTCTTGTCCTCCTCATTAGTGGGATTTATAACTTGTGCATGCATGCGAGGTGCCGTAGAACAAATTAAGCTCTCTGGCAGCGGCGTGTTTCTTTATCCCTCCTCCCTTTGCGATAATGTCCAGTATAATCTGTCTCCAGCCAGCTGGGGTCCTCAACTGGTCCCATAATCCTCTTTGTAACAAGGCGGCAATTAGAAGTTGACACCGTGGAGCGGCAGCCGTGCAGCCAGGCTGCAGGTCCTTAATGAGAGCAGGAGGTGTCGGGCGGTGACGGCGAGCTCGGGTCAGGAGAGTGATGATAACCCTCAGAGCTGACAGGGAGGACGCAGGCAGGCTAATATAAGAACCACACCTCGAAAACATACGGATATTAAAATAGAAACAGTCAAAACATCAATACATTCAGCTAAATTATTTACAGAAGAGAATCCTTCCACAACAAACTGGGAAAAGCGTCTCTTTTTCAACTTTTCATTTGAGTCAGTGACATTTAGAGCCTCAATGATACTGAATTTTTGAGGTCGATGCCGATCAGTATTGGGAAGTAAAAGAAATGTAGTATTAATGTATTGGCTGATGTTATAAACTCGCTGAATACTTCATTAGGTACACCTGTTCACCTGCTCATTAACGCCAATCATATGGCAGCAGCTCAGTGCATTCAGGCATGAAGACGAGGTCAGTACGATGCGCTGAAACCAAACTGAGCATCAGAATGAGGGAGAAAGTAGAGGTCGCCGGATTATCGGCCAGAACGATCATCGGAGCCGATATTTAACATTTTGCCAATTATCTGTATTGGGGTTTTATTTTAATGATAAAATAAAGAAAAGAAAAAGTGTGCTACTTTGGCTGCAGCTGTGTATCTCCCTCACTTGTTAAAGGCATTTAAACAGAGTTTTGGGTTGCTGTTTTATTTTCCAAAATGTTATTGTAAATGCATATTTGTTCCAAATATTAGTTATCAGTCTCAATAACTACTAATAATCAGTGTCACTAATAGGCCCTAAAAAAAACAATATCGGTGGATCATCAAGCGACTTTGGCACCAACAACCACGCCATGTTGAGACGCGCTGGTCTGAGCATTTCAGCCGCTGATCTGCTCAGATTTTCACACACAGCTCAGGTTTACAGAGAATGGTCCGAAAAAGAGAAAATATCTCGTGAGTGGCAGTCATCTGGACAAAAATGCCAAAAGTTTTTGCCATGGAATCAAAAGAGGCATAATGTTGTATCAGTGTTTAAAATCTGTAACAACATTCATCAGCGGCACTAACAGTCAAAACCTCAAATACAAAACCTGCTGTTGGCTGTGTAAGCATGGACTCTTCTGTCAATTCACACACACACACACACACACACTCACACACTCAGGGCATTATCAGGCGGCCCGTGTGTCATACTACCGCCCATCAGCGTGAGATGATGACAGCGGATAGATTCAGGTGTCTTCGTGTCCTGACCTTCATCTCAGTCCCGTCCGTCACCAGCAGCTTGATAAAAACGCATCCTGAGCTGACGTTTGTCTGAACACAAACCGCCGTTTGACGTGTCAGACGACATCAATCTAAAACGTTATCGCCGGCGCTCCTCAGCCTCGGCGGGAGGAGACGGACGGGCGAGTCAACATCGACCCACGGCAGCAGGTGGAACTTTTAAAACTCACTTTAAAACTTCGAACTTAATCACGTTCTGCATGGAAACAACGAGGAAGTGAGATTTATCTCTCAGGTCTCCATTCCTGTCTGCTTCGTCACTAAATAAACGCCGCGCGAACACAGTGAACTTATGAAGTAAAGTCAGTGTGCACCGATTGTATAATTTGTTATTTCCCCAAGGCTGCTCACAAGCAGATTAAAATGGATCCCTAAATTATTTGGGAGAACAAATCAATAGCAAAAGTTACCGGCTGGCTTATTGTTTTCCCCAAACTTTTCCTGCAGAGTCCGTCAGCTTTACAGACTCGATGGCAGATGGGATTATGAGTTTCAGGTCATGAGGACTATTGTTTTAAAAAGATTTAAATTTCAGTTTTATGAGATGATAAAGAGGACAGTAGAGCGATATTAACCATCAGATAGACCAGTTTTTGTCTTTTTTTAAGGGGGCAGGGGATCCTTATGGGCAGAGAGCAGGTCAACAGTAGATGCTGCATATTTTTTTTATGCATAATCTGAAGGTTTTTATAGTCAAATGTAAAAATATTATATATATACATTGACACCTACAGTATTAACCCTTATGTGTGTGTCAGGGCTTAAATCATTATGATAGAGGTATATTATGTGAATTTCCTCACTGTGGGACGAATTAAGGGTGATCTTATTTCTCATAATCAGTTATGTGTGTTTTGTATTGATACTATTTGTTGCACAGATTTGGTGCTAAATTAAAGCTTTTTTTTTTTTTTATTTTTTTTACCCAGGCTTTTATCGTGGAAATATCTGCACTGCAATGCATTTTATTAGATAATGCCTCATATGTGTACTTAAACATAAAAAAAACATACATTTTCATGTGAGCAAACTGCCCTATTCCCATGTTTGTGAAGTCAGTTAGCAATAATAGAAGAAATGACACCCTAATTAGCAATAAAATAAAAAAATCTGAAAAAAATCAATTAAAAAAATTTTGAAAAAAAGAAATGGCCTTGAAAAATATTTAGAAATGAAAATAATATAATAATAACATCACATTACATTATGATTGTTTGATATGAAAATAGCAAGGGGAATACTTTATTTTTGATACATTTTTTCCCAACTTTTGTTCTAAATCTACTAACTTACTAAGTTGTCTTAGTAGTTGCTTTTCCCCCCATGTTTTTTTTAAAGAAATTGCACCAATTTGTTCATGGGTCAAAGTGTTAAATAATTGTGAAAAGCATCTGAAAGCAGCACAAGAAAAATTATTTCTCTCCAGGCTTCAAAGGGTTAATTCATGTAAGAAATAAAGTTTTATTGTCTTTTAGTTTAAAAAAAATTATCCTTTTCACTGTGCACTGACACCAAACTGGAAAAAGTGATGTCATCTGAGCACCTGTATGATGTCATCAGTATGTTGCTCTGCATGAAGTTTAATGTGATCTGAAGACACACACACACACACACACACACACACACACACACACACACACACACACACACACACACACACACACACACACACACACACACACACACACCTGCTGCTGCCTCTGTGCACACCACACCCCAAACTACACACAAAGTTTGAGACACCTTGCAGATAGTGGAGTGCTCGGGTCTTTTATCTGAACTCTATAACCGCTCGGATTAGTCCAGCGGTGTGTGACGCCCGCGGTCGCTCGCATGCAGATTCCCGCTCCGTTATCGGCCTCACAGGCAGCCAATCAGCTCGCAGCAGCCCGGCTAATGGCCTCGATAATCAATTTGTTGGCTTTTTCTAATTTTAAATCCAATTACCTTGGGGTGAGGTGGCAGGGGGGGCTATTGATGGTGTGTTTGTGTGTCCCAGTGAGTGCTATTCGTGTGTGTGTGTGTGTGTGGTGTGTGTGTGTGTGTGTGTGTGTGTGTGTGTGTGTGTGTGTGTGTGGTGTCCCAGTGAGTTGACGGAACAATTTGCGTTGACAGGGCAATTTGTTTTTGTTCTTGTCGGCGGACTCAGATTGGAAAATCAAAATTTCTCTCCCTCCTCTCGTCAACAACAACACACACAGACACACACACAGAAACAAATGCGCACACACACATGCACCCAGGGTAACGCCAGCAAAAAAAAACCAAACACACACACACACACCTTGATTGATTCAACAGCATAACTCCATACAAATTCGGCCTCATTCTAGCATTACCTCCCTCTCTTGGACACACACACACACACACACACACACACACACACACACACACACACACACAAACACACACACAATGAATAAGGTCAATTTAGGTGGCAGTGAATGAGGATAATCTGGCAACGAGGCAAACAGCCAGTAAATAATCAGCTGCAAAAAAGACGTGAAACTAACAGGCTTTGTCATTTGTGTGTGTGTGTGTGTGTGTGTGTGTGTGTGTGTGTGTGTGTGTGTATGTGTGTTTGAATATTTGTTTTTGTGTGTTTGTCCGTGTGTATGTGCGTGTATTTGTGTGTTTCTGTGTGTGTGTTTCTGTGTGTGTGTGTGTGTGTGTGTGTGTGTTATCAGTAGCCTGCCGGCTTGCTCCCCAGACGGGCCTTTAGCCCTCTCTTGTTTCTGTTTTCCCTCTCTATCTCTCAAGCACACACACACACACACACACACACATGCGAACATGAATAATAGGGACTATCTAAGGTACTATCCAAGAGGGAACCTTATTAGCAGTCATTTTCAAAAATACAAAACTAGAATTGAAAATTTACTTTTGAGGTCTTCTTTCACAATATTACTGCAAATGTGATTTTTACAATTTTTTAAAGAAATTGCCAAGAGGGGACCTGAAGCCTTGAGCGACGTCTGCCTATCAAAGGGGGGACATCCATATACTGCAGTCAAACTGGTTTATCCTGGTTCTCTCACCTATAGAGTGCTTCTTTTTCACTAAAACTTCATTTGTATCTTTAAAAATGGGTATGTAAACTTTATTGCTTGCAATATATCAACATTTTTTTGTGATAATAAATATTACAGAAATAATACTTGCCAAAGCAAAGTATATCTTTTAAAGAAGGCTCCCATAATCCTGTGAATTCAGTTTTATCTTACTATTTACTGTTAATAACTTTATTGTTGTCTTTGTTTTATATATATATATATATATATATATATATATATATATATGTATATTTAGACCAGACCAATTGTAACTACCAATGTATCACCAAAAATTCAGAAAAATAAATCTATAAACGAGTAACATTATACATAAAATGATCAGCAATATAATTACTTATTTTAATAAATAATATATTTATTTTAATTAATTAATCACTATAAAATGATTTAACACAAGTCTGTGACTAGACCTTAAAAAGCTGTTTGCTTCCAAAAGAAAGAAATCAAACTGTGACATGACAGTTGAGCTCAGGTCCAGAGAAGTCAGTGGCGTTTCTGGATTTTGTTGAATCTGGCTTTCACTTAGCATAGTAGAGTCTTAAATTGCATTTATAGATGGTGTGATGAACTGTGTTCACTGTCAGTGGTTTTCAGTGTCCCCAAGCTCATTTTGTGATATCATGTTGGTATTTAATGCAGTGTAGCTTTATGGGTCAAAGGTCATGGCCATTCATTTTGGTTTTAGCCTTGTCCCTTTTATGCAGAGATTTCTCAAGGTTCTCTAAATCTTTTCATGCTATTATGGCAGATAGTTAATGGATTTGAACAGCAAATATCTTGTTTTGTAATGTATTCCTTTGTGTTCACAATAGTTTTTCAGTGATGGATGAAACACCTGTGTTTGTTAGTGTATTTTAGCATTATCTAATCTAGACCCCATTCAAAGATGTTTGTTTTTTTAATGACTACAGTCTGTAACACATACTACACACACTGGCATGCAGCATTGTCACAGTGCACAGAGAGTGTGTGAAGTGAAAGGCACATAATAAATGTTACGATAAGTTCACAATGACACTCAGCTTTACAGGACTTTTACATTCCAGTATTGTAAACTGAAACTTTTCTTTAGCACTTAAAGTTTAACTGGTATGTTAGTGTTTTTGATGGGCATTGAAATGGTGATGAGCCACCAACAACTCATCTCAAAACCATCACAACAGGATACACATCTATGAATGGGCCTTCATAAGTCGACTTCTGTTTGTACTCTTTGAACTTTGCACTCTAAAAAAGAAAAAAATGTCCACACTCCATTTCCTTTTGTAAGAAAACTAAAAAGAAGTTTTAAATTAAAATTATGTAACATCAAACTTTGACTTGACCTTTAAAATTGTTCAATTTCCAAAATACTTACCTGGACCAGTTTTCACAAGTAGTGAATGTCAATCAAGTTTTCAATATACTTGTGTTCTCAGTCTGTACTTAAAAGAAATGCAACTTGTTTGTGGGTGCACATTACAGAAGAAGGTCCACCCTTGAGTAGGATATAATGACATGAGTCCACTGTTGGTTGGTACATAATGTCACAAGTTCCTTCTCTAGATAGCACGGAGTGACGTTCACACTCAACCATGTGTAAGCACATACAAACATATTTAATAATACTTGTGAAAAAATCTCATCTGAATAATGTTACATTTCTTCTTCAAATATGATTTGTTAGTATGTTTGTGTAACAGAATATAAAGGCTCAACTTTAGTGGCTGGCTTAACCTTTTTATGGCTTGATACTGTATTAATGGGAAATTATGCCCATTTCTAAAATACATACATATTATTTCTATGATCTAAGGAAGTCTAAAACATTAGTAAACATGGGCAACTCTGCTCCCATATCCAAAAACTGGAGTGCTTAGATGTCATGTGATATAAAGTGTAGAGTTGCTCCATTGATAAGGAAATTGTGAAAGATTTTCA
Source organism: Plectropomus leopardus (assembly GCF_026936395.1). Lineage (NCBI taxonomy): Eukaryota > Metazoa > Chordata > Actinopteri > Perciformes > Serranidae > Plectropomus > Plectropomus leopardus. The sequence continues at coordinate 1,029,488 of NC_142194.1, forward strand.
GATGACACTGAGAACAGCCAGAACAATGTTATACGTATATGGGAACATTTTCTGTTACAGAACTGACAACACCAATATAATAAAGTTCATTTGGGTTTAGGGATAACAAACATTCTGTTGGTCCCCAAAATTAGGCTCTCGATGAGCAGAAGGAGCAGCTCCAGACTTTATACTTCAGACATTACAAGTCTGAGACTTCTTTCTAGTGTCTAGATCAGAGATATCACACATACTGGCTGATCCCTTGGCCATGGAAAAAACATACTGGAATTCCTACTTTAGATGTTCACCTTTACAATGAAGGGTTTCCCAGAAAGGACCAAACGATATAAAGGTCAGCAAATAGTATTTGCTGATTAATCATAAAAATAGATTTATTATCAGACTTTTACTGGAAATTCCCATTAAGAGTTATTACAAGCACAGGATCTCTTTTACAATGTATGTGTGTTTTCAATGTATATGCATAAGAATGCATTTCTTTGTTGATCAACATTACAGAAAAAGGGCCACACATATAGAATAAAAGCATGTGGTCCCAAGTTGGCTGGTACATAATGACACAAGTTCCCTTTTTGGATAGGACAGAGTGATATTCACACTCCACCATAGATTAATGAAAAAGAAATAGAAAGGTGCATTTGTAAAGAGAAAAATATCTAATACAAAAAATGTATCTATTCAGTAAAGCTTCTCATTGTTTAGTAAATTGGCACCAGAAATGTTGCCATTGTAGCTATTTAAAATAAAGGCTATAATGTGAACACAATTATAACTTGTCTTAGTATTCACTGTGACGTGACAGATGAGCTCAGGTACGGGGAAGTTGGCAGTGTTTCTGGATTTTGTTGATATCTGGCTTTCACTTGCATAGTTAAGTCTTAATTTGCATTTATAGATACAGTGATAAACTGTGTCCACTGTCAGTGGTTTTAGTGTCCCAGCTCATTTGTGATATCCTTCAGTCATGTTGGTATTTAATGCAGTGCAGCTTTATGGGTCAAAAGGTCATGGCCATTCATATTTGGTTTTTAGCCTTGTCTCTTTTATGTATTTCTCAAGGTTCTCTCTGAATCTTTTCATGCTATTATGATAGGTAATGGATTTGAACACCAAATATCTTGTTTTGTAATGTGTTCCATTGTGTTCAAAATGAATAGTTTTTTAGTGATGGATGAAACACCTGTGTTTGTAAGTGTATTTTAGCATTATCTAATCTAGACCCCATTCAAAGATGTTTGTTTTTAATGACTACAGTCTATAAATATATACTACACACTGGCATGCAGCATTGTCACAGTGCACAAAGAGTGTGCATGAAGTGAAAGGCACATAATAAATAATATATTAATCGATAAGTTCACAATGACACTCAGCTTTACAGGACTTTAAATTCTAGCATTGTGAACTAAAACCTTCTTTAGCACTCCTAAAGTTTAACTGGTATGTTAGTGTTTTTGATGGGCATTGAAATGGTGATGAGCCACCAACACCTCATCTCAAAACCCATCACAGCAGGATACACATCTATGAATAGGCCTTCACTAGTTATCTTCTGTTGACCCCATTCAAAGAGGCAGGTTTGTGCAACCCAGAACTAAGTTTTTATTATTGTTATATCTATTTTTGGTTGTTTTTGATAACTATAGCTGGTAAATACATAGAGTTGTAAATTAGTTGGCAAATACAGGGCTGGTATACAGCATTGTCACTATGCACAGAGAGTGTGCATGAAGGCATGTGAGATTGCTAAAATAAGTTTACATTGACACTCAGCTTTACAGGTCTTTTACATTCCAGTGTTGTCAACTGAAACAACTCTTAGCACTTAAAGTTTAACTAATGTTAATGTGTTTCTGATGGCCATTATGCTAAAAAATTCAGACAAACAGAGCCACTGAGAGCCAAGATGCCCTACTGCTTTAGAGGGCCACTTAATAAATAATTACCTTTCAATTATTGCAGTGATATTACATACAGGTGGTTATTATGTCACTTCCCAGCAGATGTTTCTTCATGTGAAAAACATGTTTAACTCCTTTTTTGAATAGCTTGTAGTCAATTGTGCAATTGACGACAAATGTGGAATTCTGCTTGTATTTCTACTCTTTACAGTTTAACATTATCTTACCCAACATCCACTTGTTTACACAGGAAAGAGGAAAAGCCATGTTTCAGTCAGATACAACATCTAGGATATGAGAAGTAAGCAACCCTGAAGCCCAATGTAATGTCCTCACGACCATAACGACCATCGTCAGCTAGAAGAAACCATCCCCGCACTGCAGGGAATCAAGGCCTGACAGATTTTCACAGGCTGACTTGGTAGAGAATCAAACCCTCACCCACTGCAGGTCACTCACTTCTCAGTGGCAGCAGTCTCCACTGTTCAACACTCAAAGTTAGGGATCTGAGAATCATATGGGTGCTGGTCACCCACCTCTTCAGTGTAGAAGAAATTACATATTTTTGTCCACTTCATCAACTGAAGGCCAAGTAAATATAAAAAATATATCTATAAAACTGTGTGTGAATGTAATAAAGACATTGCTTTCTAAAGAATGCACAAAGCCACTGGAATCAAATGTACATAGATCATACAGAGATGAATAACATTTTTTTCACACATATGAATACTGCCTCTTTTAGGGATGCATCTTACTCCATAAATGTGGTAATTTTACATGTCGGCATCATCTTTCTGAAGCTGGCAATACTGTATTATAGGCATCATTAATAACTTGTTAACTGACTGTTAATTATACTTTTGTCAATACTCCTTGATAACCAATGAAGAAATGATAACTAAGTAACTTTACCCATTATAAGTAATGTTATAGATTGTTATTTTTATTAGTCAAATACCAAGACTTATACAGTCTTGTATAAATACATAACTAAGTATTAATGGTTTCCAACTAATTTGTAAACCTTTGTAAAAAACAAAAAAGTAAATTATACAATATAAATATCTCTTGGATAGATAGACCAAATATTTATAACACTTTGTTAACTATTAATAGTTGGTTTGAAAACTGTTTATAAACATTGTTTGGATGGTTTCTATAGTTGCAACTGCTAATGGTAATAAACTGTTAAACTGTTAACAAATACCATGTAGCAGATCTTGAAATACTATTTGGAAGACCATTATATAAAGTTGCAGTTGCTATTTAAATCTTTGAGTCACTTAATAAATAATGTCTTTTCTAAGCACTTTGTAAAGTATACATACACGCTTGCCCTTCATTAAATTTTTAATAGGTTACAAAAGTTGCAAAACATAAATAACTCCACTACATTTATCTTTGGCTCAAAGTTGTATGTCAACATTGACTTTCTGTTCATATATGTTTAAAATGATAATCACACAATCAGGACACAAATATGTACTCTTTATGTAGCTCACCTATAAAACATTTAAAAGGGCCAAATTAGTTTTACTCCATACAATCAATAACCATTGACAACATTTTTAACTATCTAAATAATGTTTGTAGATGCTTTACAGAGTATCTAATTCTGTAGTATTGTTTTACCTCTTTAGTTAAAACAGAACCTTTTATTATAATTAGAATAATGAAATGTAAACTTGAGGCAATAACCTGTGCAACATCAAATGGTATGTCATGAAATAACAGATGTAATCATTAGGTAACTGAATATGTTCAACTACATAAATATCCATAATAGTACAAGTTTTGAAAAAAACAGTATTTAAAATGGGAATTAAAGTGGAGAATTGTATGCTCTACTCCGTGACAATTTCAGGGTGTTCTTCCCAATAATCCAGGGATGTTGTACTAACCAAGATAAGCAGTGTGTGCTACTTGTTAAACCCAGGATGGGGAATAAGCCACGTTTCAGTCAGTCTAAATCAGATACAGCATCTTGGATATGAGAGAAGTTAGCAAACCCCTTAGCTCAATGTGTCATGTGCTAACGCACCATCGCCAGCTAGAAGAAACCATCCCCGCACTGCAGGGAATCAAGCGCCTGACAGATTTTCACAGACTCCCTTGCACAGAGTCAAACCCCTCACTCACTGCAGGTCACTCACTTCTCAGTGGCAGCAGTCTCCACTGTTCAACATTCAAAGTTAGGATCTGAGAATCATATGGTGCTGGTCACTCCACCTCTTCAGTGTAGAGGAAATTACATATTTTGTCAGCTTCATCAACTGAAGGCTCATAAATCTAACAATATATCTATAACACCATGTGATTGCTTACTGAATAATGCAGAGCACCACTGAATCAAATGTTTAACATCTTAGAGAGATGAACAACAATTTTTTCACAAACAAATGAATATTTAACCTCCTTTAGGGATGCATTTCGGCCCATAAATGTGCTGGTAATTTTACATGTCAGTGTCATCTTCCTAAGCTGGCTGTTAACAGACTGTTAATTTCACTTTTGTCAATACTACTTGATAACTAATAAATAAATTGCAACTACTGATGGTACGCTGATACACTGATACACTACTGATGGTATATTGTTAAACTGTTAAAAATACCATGTAGTGGATCTTGACATATTATTTGGGAGGCCATTTTAAAGTTGCATTTGCTGTTTTAAATCTTACAGTCACTTAAAAATGCTTTGTTTCTCAGCTGTGTTAAGCATGCATACATGTTTGCCCCCATTAAATGTTTTATAGGTTAGAAAAACTATTTATTTTCATATATAAGTTCAAACTGATTTATGACCAAACCTTTAAATTTATATCACTGCAGCTCAAATGAAAAGGGTTCAGGAGGTGAAAAATGGACTACATAAATTCAACATTACAGATCAATAACAAAACCTATGTTACAAAACTACAATAATCCACCATGTTTTTCTTTGGCTCAATGTTGCATTCTGACATTTTATTTCTGTTTCCTGAATATGTTTAACATGATGATCAGACGATCACTCTTACTCTTTAGTTTTGTTTTACTCCTATAGTTGAAACCAAACCTTTATTATGATTAGAACAATTAAATGTTAACTTGGCAATAAACTATGTAACATCACAATGGTTTGCCATGAAATTCATGTAATTATTAGGTGATTAAATATGTTCAAATATTTAACTATCCAGTAAAAAAAAGTACAACTTTTGTATCAGTATTCAAGCTAGTGGGAATTTGAGTGGAGAATTATATGCCCAATCTGTAAACTTTTAGTTTGTTCTTCCCAATAATCCAGAGATGTTGTACCAGCTATATTATGCACTGTGTGCTATTTGCTTAACCCAGGACAGGGGACAGACCCATGTCTCAGGCAGTCAGAGTTGGATGTAACATTCTAGCTAATATAAATTAGCATCTCTGAAGCTTAATGTGGAATGGCCTATTGACCATCGTCAACAACAAAGAAACCAACCCCCACACTGCAGAGAATCAAGGCCTGGCACAGAGCTGCACACGCTGACCCCTCACCCCTCCAAGTCACTCATTTCTCAGAGGCAACCTTAAAGGCACATGGGTGCTGGACACTCCACTCAGTCAATGTGGAGGATTGTTTAATGCTTACATCATAAACTAAAACCCTTTTAAGGAATTTGAAATTCTTCATATAAACCAAAACTGTGTTGAATAATAATAAGTCCCTCTGGTCACTGCAGCATGCACACAGAGAGATGGCAAATCATTTAATCCAATACAAAATGAGTAGTCAGCCTCTGTTAAAGACACAATCCATAAATGTGCTGGTAATTTTGCATGCCAGTACACCCATTTAAAAACTCTGCGTTCCTCTCCTACAACAGAAGACTTTAAAGGTCGTGCATACAGCAGACAATCCAATCCAAATCTCTCAGCTTATTTTTTTAATTTACTTGAAAGTGAATCCTATTTTGATCCTAGTTCTGCAGTTTTGTATTGTTGGCTGTTTTATACTTCTTTAGTTGTTTTAGTAGTTGTAGTTGTTTTGGTTTTCTTGAGATCTAGTAATGTATATACAATTTTGTTTGTCTAATGCAGATTTAAGATTAATTTAAAACATATGAGAAAATATAAAACAAAACAAAACAAAACAAAACAAAACAAAACAAGAAGTGTCATTTTGTACAGGCCAAGAGGGGACAAAGTGTGGACTGACTTTCCTTTTTAGAATTTAAAGTTAAAGTACAGCCAAAAACCTATAGAATTTGAAATAGTTCATCTCAGCAGTTGAACAGAGGGTTTCAGAGGTTAATCATTCCTCTAACTGACTTATCCCTGTAACTGAGACAAACTGATTGCTCACAAAACCTCCCATATTATAAATACCATTAAAGATTGCTCTAGTCATTTATATCATGATGGGTTGTCAATGTGTTTTCAACACAAGGTAAAAAGGAGCACACTCTTAAACAGCAACTCAAAACTTATTCAGGTGCACGATTCAAAAAGCAATGTACTCTAAAAAAATTAAAATGATATTTCTATCTCCAATTTCCTAAAAAATAAATAATTTTATTATTACATTTTGTAAGATTATTTTCTTTGAACAATAATGCATCTAACTTCTTTTTTCCTATTCTTTGTCATTTATCCATGTTGAAATGGGAATGTCACTCATACTATATATCTAAGATGGAACTTGTGTCATTATATACCAGCCAACAGTGGACCTTCATGTCACTTTATACAACTCAAGTGTGGACCTCTTTTTTGTAATGTGGAGCCGACAAATAAAATGGATTCCTCATAGATGGGCACACATACATTGGATTTCAAACCATAACAATAAATGCCAAATTCAGCTGATTCCTGTGAATTCTGGGAGACCCTGCAATTTTGTCAAATCACTGCAACTATACAGAATTCTTAACTATTTAAACCGGTTAAAATCTGATTTTCACTGTATGTCTGCCCACAACTAATCCACTCAGTTCCTCAGTTGCCCTCTAAGCATTTCTGAGTGGCTCTGATGTTTTACAAAGAAGACTTTGGACCAGCAAAGCTTATTTTTAAATTATTTGCTTCATTTTATGCAAATATTGGTTTCTGAAAAGGCATCATTCAATGATGATGAAACTTTATTCCTTTTTTTAAAAAAAATAACATTTTTGTTTTAATATTCTTTCCCAATAGAAAAAAAACTTTAAATTCTCAAAATAAAACCTAAAACTTGCATGGCATTTTTTTTGCTTATAAAACTGTTAAATGGAAGTTTTGAGTACGTCCATCCATATTCTCAAGTGATGCTAGCCACGCAAGATGTATGCAGATGTGCCTCAGGTTGTCTGGCTGTCTACTGACGAGCATAATAACACGCCGCTTGGCTCTGTCCGCCGCTATGATCTCATCTCACATCATCCTGCCATGATCCAGATGGATGCTCGTATACCAAAAGCACTGACAGAGGGAATGTATTTGAAAAGTTAACAATGAGAATGGACTGGGGTAGCCCCCTTTTTAAACATAGTGTCAAGCTATAAAATGGTAAAGACATCCACAACGGCTGGAGCCTTTATATTCAGTTACAAAAATACATACTTACAGATCCTTTTAGAAGCAAAAAAATTACATGATTTAGTTTAGATATATTTACAAGTAACTTGTGTCATTATGTACCAGCCAACTGTGGACCCTGTTGCTTTATACTACACAAGTGTGGACCTCTTTTGCCTGTAGAGTAGATCAGCAAATAAAATGCATTCCTGTGATTATAGAGAAACAAAACATACGTGACATTGTAAGATTGACAGAAATCTAGTGCTTTAGTGCATCTAAAAACTCAAAGGGAGTTTTGGAGGATTGTTTAATCTCAAGGTTAAGTTAAATTCTGATAATAAACTAATTTAAGCAATTCATTAAAATTAGTAAAGATCTTGCTGGTATTTTCTCTCCACATTTTCTTCCTACCATTATTATTATTATTATTATTATTATTATTATTATTATTATTGTTGTTATTGTTATTTCTCCTTTCTTTAGATTTTAAAATATTTCCTTGCCCTCTGGGGAAGCCAGACAAAAAACAGTGTCAAGCTAGATGGTTAAGCCATCCACTAAAAACTGAGCTCTTTATAGTTTGTTATAAAATATTAGTTATAATTATAATAATCACAGTCATTGCAATCATAGTTGAGGAATAATTTTGAATTATTTAGGTGAGATTCTTTGTGTAAGTCTTATCTATCTCATTTTATTTATTCTTTACATGGTGGAGTGTGAACGCTACTCCATGCTATCCAAGAGGGAACTAATTGTCATTATGTACCAGCCAACAGTGGACTCATGTTGCATTATCCTATGTTTGGACATGTTTTCCATAATGTGCACCCACAAACAAATTACATTTCTATGAGTACAGACTGAGAGTGTATATTGAAGTATATTGAAAACTGATTGACATTCAGTGCTCGTGAAAACTGGTCAGGTCAGTACTCGTCGGTAGGGACTGAACAACTTTAAAGGTCTAGTCAAGGTCTGATGTTACATCATTTTACATAATTAAACCTAAATAGAAAAAATCTTACTGCTGATCATTTTATGTAAAGGTTTATTCTGCTTGGATTATAGTTTTCTTGCTTTTTTTAAGGCTCTAAAATACTGATTTCTCTCCTGCCTTCTGGGTAGCCCTTTATTTTAATACAGTATAGAGCTTAAAACTTATGAAATCACCTAAAGCCAAGCCTTGAATTTTAATGCAAAGACTAATAACAAATCACGTTTCAGGAGACTGGTGTCTTTATTAACCCTATCATGCTATTTGTATCATATTTGATACATTACATTCTGTGGCCTTCATGTCACCCACATTAACATTACTAAAGCCTGTTTAACGGCCCATCTGCAGTCTGAAAGGCTGCTGGGGAGAGGAGTGTTAAAAGCTTAATGTGTGAATGGGTCGCTCAAATACCAGCTCAACCAGGAGGGAGAGCTCTGAATATGGATATAAACACTCACATTACTTTGGTCCCTCTGGCAAAATCTGAAAAATTTCACCAGAGGCCATAACACATGATTTTATGATGATTTAGAGCATGTCCAAGTGGGGACTTAAAATGTCCCCTGTTAGTTTTGCTGCCCCTGTTGGTGACTGTGTAACGATGAGTATGTTCCCTGTTATATATATGCGCGAGTGCACACACACACACACACACACACACACACACACACAGATAACTTCATAACTTCCTCTGTCCTCTTTCATTTTTCTCGCTGTCTTTTCCTCTTTTCTTCCTGTTCCTCCTCTCTTTCTTTTTTGTGTCTGAGAACAAACGAGTGAAGGGCAGCAAAAGAGTTTGAACACACACTCGCATCCTTTTTGACAGCAGCATCAGTAATGTGTGTGTTTGTGTGTGTGTGTGTGTGTTTGCCTGTTTGAAAAACCTGAAATCCAGACAGCCGACTCATCTGTTTGAGAGAAAACAATGTTTGTAGTGAGTGAAGTTGTTTGAGGGGAAAATAAATCTGTAGCTGTCTGCTTCACCTCTCTTTCTCTCTCTTTCTCTTTTTCCTTCATTTTTTTTAGCTGCTTGGGAGTCGGGGGGGATTTTTTCCCCGTTTGAGGTTCATACAGAATGTTAAATTTTATTTGTAGAGACACACGAGTTTAAAGGCGAGAGAAGAAAGTGGAATTTTAAAACACTGGAGTTCACTTTACAGAGCGGAATAAATTAAGAAAGCCACAGTGCTAAAGTTAAGCGAGCCTCTTGTGTTGCAGCCGGTGTTCAGAGTGGAGGATTTTAAAATATGCAACCCGGACCAGCAACACTGAGATCAATGAGACAAAAAAGCAACACACGCCCGAGACTGCACCAACTTTGATGTCTCTACACAAAAAGTTTTTTTTAAGTTTATTGTTACTTTTATGTGAGCACTTGTCGAGGTTGTAACCATCACTAATTCTCATCCATGGTTACAACACGATGTCGGCGCCCCGAGCTCTCTGTGGAGCACAAAGCTCTCAGACGAAAGTTTGAGTTTCAGACGTCTCACTCAATCATTTACACAAGACACAATGCTGGTGTCCCACAGCAGGAGGATGACTCACTGCATGATGGCTTTATTAAATTCTACTGAACACAAGTGAGCCTCTGAGAGAGGAGACGAGGGGAGAGATGACGGAGGAGAGAAGGAAGGAAGGAAGGAAAGGATACACCCGTCCACTTAGGAAGCTTCTCACTGAAAACTGGAGGGCGACCCTCACGTTTCTGTGCTTTGGAGACTGTTCTCGTTTGATGTGTTCTTTATTTTATCTGCAGTATCATCTGCAAGTCCTCGTCCTCCTCTGTGCTTGCCGTACCAGCCGTCATGGTTTTGTCTTTGTTTTTTCGAGCGTCTCACTGCAGCAGCTTGTGATTTGGGCTAAAATACAACAGCAAAGAGTAAAATGAACCCACAGTGCTTTCTGTTCACAATCCACAAATAAAGCAGCTTGAAGCAAACCAAACTCAGACCACTTCCCAAGGTGGAACTGGGATTTCTAATTTAGGTGTTTTTCCCCTTTAACTGCACTGTACTTGAGCTAAATACTGACATCAGCATGCTCACCGAGAGCTGCTCCAACGTGCTTACAGCAGGTGAAATGCTCACCATCTTTAATTTTTTAGCGTGCTTACAGTTTGTATGTAAATCAAACTCTGACTAAGGCTGATGGTATGTCACATGTTTTGGAAGTATTTGGTCAGAAACAAAACTGCTGGATAATTTATAATTAGTCTTGTTGGTGACAAGTCAGGTAATCACTACGGTCATTTACATTTTCATTAGCACAGCGTTTTTCTCGTCCTGCTGCATCCTACATACCTACAGACTACAAACAGTATGTTTGAGGCCATTTCTTCTCTCAGTCTTTTGTTCCTCTGATTTTACACTTAAATCAGCGTCAGCTCTGATTATCTCCGAGTTCTCTGATCACATAAAAACGGTTATATGAAGACGACTCGGTCAGAGACAAAGCAGGTTTGTGTCAGCAGTGAAGGGCTGGATTTACTGTGTGTGAACACAGTAAATCTGATTTCCTCTCACTGACGCAGACTAGATCTTGTTGTGTGTGTGTGGAAGCAGTTAGAAACCCCGGGGAGAAATATTTGTCCTGTTCAGGCGGTGACGGAAAGCGCCGTGATGCGCCACTGAGGGTTTGAAATCAGATTTGGTCTGCCTGTGCAGATGCAGCTTAGGCCATGTGTGCACTCGAAGATGTCAGATTCCAGCTGTTTGTGGACGAGCACATTACACATCCTGTTTGTTTCTGATGTTTGATTCTGGTATTTTCATTTTGTCACAGTATATTTATCATTTGTGGAAGCCCTAAGAGGCAAGGTGTATTTTATTTCTTTTTACAGGCAATGTTGGCCACACTAAGTTTATCTACTTGCGAGATATTGTCTCTTACATATGGGAGATTATCTGCGATGTATGAGATATCAGATCAACCTTTAAGGCTTTATTGTGCTGTTTTGAGCGTGAGAAAGCTTTGCAGAATGTAGTGCTTAGTGCGCAATAGAGAGGGCATTGAAAGTTCAGCCAAATGCCACAAAAAATAAAGTTTTCCGTTCTCATGTAACCAACCACAAATGTTTGCGAAAAAATGTAATGAAATTGTGGCATTGTTGAGGTTTCCACAAGTACACACACGCAGTTTAATCAGCGAGCAAGAGGAAGAGAGATGGATTCATGTTTTTTTGCACAAACAGTGCCGATACTACACACCTTAAAACTGACCGACTGAAGCGGGTTCTGCTTTGCAATTATTCATGTCCATGGATAGTGCCGTTACCCGTAGTAGAAGAAACTCTCAAATGTAGGAGATACTATCTTGTGAGTAGGAGATACTATTTTAAACAAAGATGAAGCTTTCTTGAATGTAGGAGATACTATCTTGTACATAGACGATACTATCTTGCTCTCAGGAGATGCTATCTCCTGAGTGGGAGATAAGAGGTCGTAAGTAGGAGATACTATCTCTATGTAGGCGATACAATCTTGTTTGTAGGAGATACTATTTTGAATTTAGGAGATTGTGTCTCTTATGCTGGAGACACTGTCTCGTATATAGGAGATATTATCTCCTGTGTGTGAGGTAATATGTTATTAGCAGGAGATACTGTCTTGTTTGTAGGAGGTGCCTTTTCTATAGGAGATAATACCTCACAGGTTCGAGATACTATGTTGTAAATACAATCTGGTATGTAGGAGATACTACATTTTACATTGGAGATAATATTTTGCATGTAGGAGATAGGAGGTACTATCTTGTACGTTGGAGATACTGTCTTGTTGGTAGGGGGTACTATCATGCAAGTTAGAGATACTATCTTGTACATAGGAGATACTGTCTCCTATGTCATTAGCAGGAGATACTATCTTGTTTTTAGGGGATAGTGTCTTGCATGTTGGAGAGACTGTCTTGTTCATAGGAGACAGTAACTTATCCAAGATGCTATCTTGCACATAGGAGATAATACATCGTTTGTAGGATATGCTGTCTTGTATGTCGGAGTCACTGCCTTGTACGTAGGAGATTCTGTCTTTTATGTGGGGGATATCTTTTAGGTAGGCAATAGTATCTGACTGATAGGAGATAATATGTTGTAAGTAGAAGATACTTTCTTGTATGTAGGAGATACTACATGTATAAGATAAACTCAGGTTTTGGCAACGTTTTCTCCATAAAAAAATCACTTTTCTCTCAGAGCCTCCATATTGATGTAGTATTTAAAGAACCATTTTCTTTCTCTCCTTCTGTACTTTCCCATTTCATTGACTTTCTCTCTGCCTCTGTCTTTCTGTATTTATTCTTTTTTTCTCTGGCTATTGATCCATTGATCTGTGTATCCTTATTTCCCTCCTTTTCCATCCATGCTGCTCCACATTGGCTCACAGTGTTGCTGTATGACGGCCTGCTGGAGGTTTAGTGGAGTTCAAAGTCTCCTCCGCCCTTTTTGGTCTTTTCTTTGTGGCCTGCTAAATGCCTCTGTGACCAAACCTCTCAGGGGCTGCGGTTCAATCTTGACCAGCGATGACCCGCGGCTTAATCTTGCCTCTTTGTGCCATTTCTTCTTCCTTTTTTTTCTCCACATGAACTTCTTTGTAGTTCCATTTTATTCATTTCACGTTGCAGGCGCTGGATGATAATGGCATTGTGGAATAATAGGGATTCCTTTGTGGCCCGATCCAAAACGTTTTTCCCTGGCCGTGTTTGAATGGTAAGCCTCGGACCGTCGAAGCGTTTGAAGTCCCCTCAGCCTCTCGCGGCTCTGCAGGCTTCTGTTAAATCAGAGCGGATGACAGCGATGGCTGATTTTAGAAATAGAAAGCAGCGGTAATATTTCTCTCACAGTGCCAAAAACCCCTGTGTGTCATGTTCTTTCAAAGCTCAGTGTAGTTACAGCTCTTGTAGCTTTATTTTACTCCCTCTGTTGTCATAGAAGTAATGTTTCCATCAGTTACTGGCTAAAATAATAATCACAGTTTAAGCTTTTAAATCACCTCTCCTGCTGCATATCAGTCCAGTCACTCATTTAAAAATGTTCCCACAGATTAACTTACAGGCTTAATCGGAGCCTTTGGCAAATCTGATTGCCGTGACTAAAGTTGGGGGAGGCACTTTTTATGTAAAATAGACCTTTGCACCTCATTTTTGCTCTGTTTTCAGGCTTTAAAAAATCTTACCCGTGAAAGGAGACTTTGTCCAATCACAGGTCATTTCAGAGAGGGCCTTCCTATTGGCTGTTATATAAATGCAGATGAGCACGCACGTCCTGTCAGATGAGCGTAAAAGTCCTTTTCAATGGTGATTTCTGCAAAGAAAGTTCCAGCACTGGCAACAACTGCCTACACTGCAAAGCAACCAAAAAAGGAAGACACTTATCAAAATAAGAGTCTTAAAGAGAGTCTGCTGATATTGACACGTGTTTTATTTAGTTTATTGTCAAAGAGTTTCTTCTGCTTATTGGAGCTAAATGCTCACAGCTGCAGCTTCGACTTCATGCTTATGTAGCGAACGTGTGCAGAGCCTCGAATCACAATTTGTCTTCCGATTCTTAATGTTATAATATAGCATGTAGAAGAAAAAAAGGCATAGTATAGCATGTCGAAAAAAGTGAGAAAATGTCATAGTGTATTGTAGCATGTCCAAAAACAGTCATATTATAGCATGTTGGGGAAAAAAAGTCAGTGTGTCGAAAAATGTGGAAATAAACCCAAACTGTAATAGCATAGCATACTGAAAAAAAGTCATAGAATTGTATGTTGAAAAAAGTCATACTGTAGTATGTTGAAAAAAAAAAACCTGAAAAAAGTTTCTTTTTGTCTTTTCCATGTTTCTGCCGACCCCAGCTTCAATACTTCTCTTAATATTTTCTCAGGAACTCTTAAAAAATAGTTTTGAACGAGTTATGTTCTTGATGCAGCTGAGAAGCATCTTGCAGTTCATTCATGGTGTTAGTCAGCGCTTTAAGTCATTTTTGATAATAAAATATCAACATTTCCAGCCACGAGCAGCTCCTGAGAAAACCTCGGCCTCTGTAGCTGCTGATGTTCCTCTTTTCTCTGACGGTGTCGCTCTGCTGTTGGGCAGGTCGTGTCATCGGCTCTACACCTTGTTTCTAACTCAGAGAGGACCTTTAATACTGAAACTGAACTGCTGCTGCATGTAGTGACACCTTTTCCATTTCTTTTCACTCATGCGGCGGCTCCGGTGAAATCCTGCAGGTACACTTGAGATTACGGCGCCGCTTCATCCTTGACACCCCTTCACCTCGTCAGACTGCGGCTCTCTATTAGCAGGCAAACAGCCGCTCGGTCTGCTCGTCACGTCTCTCTCCTTCTGTCCCCACCTGCTGCTGAAATGACACACGGAGGAAAAACAGACAGCGCAGTCGTATGTCCATAAATGAATACATAATCACCCCGAAATAGAACGATGTGTATGTGATCAGGAGCGCAGGAGCAGGGTGAGGAGAATGAATTTATCAAATAAACGCATGTCGAGAAAGACCTAAAAAAGCTTGAAATGGGAAGTGTTTTAGAGAGGACTCATCATACTGATGAAAGCAGATGCTGGACAGAAAAAACAGTGACATGTTAACACAAATAGCACAAAAAGCTGCACGTCAAAAGGTAAAGAAAAGGTAAAGAAAATGAATAAAGAGCAAAAACACAAATCTCTGATCTGAAATGATGAACTGAAAATTTCCATGACGCCACAAGTACCCTATAAATCAGTGAAGTTCAGCTTATGGCCCGTGGGCCAAATCTGGCCCCTGACAGGGTGCTAGGTGGCCCCCCAATTTTCTATTTCACTATAAAAAATAAAGTACAAAAACCATTCCCGGTGCCAATCACTTTTAGTCTCCATAAGGAGCCAGAGTGCAAAAAACAGCATCGAAAAAGAGCTTGTTGATCAGAAAAAGAGCCAGCGGAGGATCCCCCACATCCCGACAGAGGTCCTAGCTAAGACACTAGTGTCCTAAAACCCTCAAACAGTTATAAATTCATAAAAATGCCTTAAAACCCTTGAAATGTCAGAAAATTCTAGATTTTTACTAAAATTGCAGAAATGTCCAAAATTTCCCGAAACTTCCTAAAACGCTGAAATGTCCTAAAATCAGAGAAATGTCCTAAAATCCTAAAAATTACATAAAATCTGTGAAACATCAATTCCTACAAAAGTCTTAAATTCCTGGAAATGGGCTAAAAGTGTAGAACTGTCTTAAAATCAAAACGTCCCAAAATTCAAAAATCATTCCAAAAATTTGAGAAATGTCTAGAATATCCTAATACTGTATTAAGGTCTTAAAATCCTAGAAATGCCCTAAAACCTTAGACACATGTATGGGGCTGCTGCGACTGGCCCCTGGTCCCCGGAAATTTTGCAAAAGTGGCCCCCGAAGCAAAGCCAGCTTAGGGTCTCTGCCAGAAAGTCTCCTGAAAGTGACTTAAATGGAAAAATGAATCAGTACTGGGTTCATAAAACTAAACAGAAAAGAACGTAATTAGAGATGGATAAAGAGAAAAGCAATACAGTGAAACAAGACGAAAGGGGGCCATAGAAACTAAAAAAACGGGCCCCAGACAGAAGCTGGGACACATATTCTTCCTAAGATGTGAGTGTGAGGCAGTGGAGAAGAAAACAGCGATCTTATCAGCAGTTAATGTGAGTTGTATGTCCATAAAAGCCTGAAAGGCAGCACTCTGCAGCGAGCAAATGAGCAACATGAAAAGACAACAGAGGGAAGAAACAGCGGCCGCACATTAGAAATGTGCTGTTCGCCCTCAAACACACACACAACTTCACAATAAATCCTCCTCCTTTGTTTCGCTGTGCCTTTGGTCGGGGGTCATGCGGTGCGCTGCGACGGCTCCGGCTGCTGCTTTTCTAACGCAAGACGCTGCAACACACGGCAACAGCGAGGCAGAGGAGCGAGTGAACCAGGCCGAGCGCCGGAGCTTTTCATGACTGAGATTTTCTGGACCGAAACACTGTTGTTTTGCACATTGATAAAGTTGAATTAAAATGCTTTGTCATCTGTTCTTTTGTGATTACGGAAGGTGTAATTAGGAGCTGGTTTGTCCGAGTCCTTAAAGATAAGGTCAGCTTTTTACAACCTGGAATCATTTGCCGTATTTGGCTCTCACTCCTCAAACCAATCACCAGAAATTTGTTTTGGCGTTGTGTATTTCTGCAAACCTCAGATATGATACATTTGCACATAATTATGTTGCAGATACAATGCTTTAGTTAAGTGTTTTTAGGTGTAATCTAGAGCCTGACCCATATATCAGTCAGCTGGTTTTATCGGCTGATATTGGTCCATCACAGATATATAGAAATCGGCTTATATGTCGTCCGACATGCATGATAACAAAAGTTAATTTTAACAGAACATGATGCAGAAAATTACGCTAAGAGCAATTTCAATTTATTAAAATTTCCAATGAAGTTACTGTTTCAGTGCAACTGTTACATATCATTGTCACATATTTTTGATAACCATATCTGAGGAATAGTTGATATGACACATGCAAATGTCAGTTTTGGCTACTTAAGGCTAAATAAGGCAAAGTTCTCGGTACGACTGATATTGTTGAGACAGAATCTAACATTTGAGAGATTTCATAGAAAAACAGGGTAACATACTGGAGATGATACTGTTTTGGTATTTGTAATGAAACTGGTGTATTGCATTGGCATTATTATTGATGTTTCAAACACTTCGTAGCCTCGGATGCATCTGTTTCTGCTGCAGCAGGATGCTTTTTTGTATCGTGACCAGAGATCCACGTTAGGGTCACACGAGGACACCTGAGGGAGCTCCGTCTGATGAATGAGTGTGAGGGAGAAAGCTTTGCGTCAGAGTAGATGGAGCTTAAAGCCTCTTCACTAAATGTTGCTCTCAAAGGTCAGGAGTTAATATCCATGCAGGAGGAGCTGCGTTGTTGTAGACACAGTGGATCCGATTGGTTCAAATATTTTTTTGAAAATCCAGGACAAGGTGACGCTGCTTTTAAGTTATACAGAAATACAGATAATAGATCAGGAGGGAGGCAAAGATGGAAAATAAAGAGTTTCTAAAATGAGAAACAGCGTTGGGGATGAGATGCAGATGGAGCGAGAGCGTAGTAAAATGACATCAGCCAAAGTCCTGCTGTTTAATAATTCAGCGAGCGGCCTGCAGGAGGCAGGAAGCGCAGAGAGACGGGCAGAGAGACGGGCAGAGAAGAGAGAGAGAGCGAAGTGGTAGCGTTTAAAGGCGTGGTGTTCAATAATTCAGCGGGAGGCGTCTGGTCTGGCTCTGATGCAGCAGGTGGCTGCAGTGAAACCACAAAGATCACAGAGAGAATAAAAAGCTCTCTCTGAAACCTCTTCCTGTCTGAGACGCCGAGATGAGATAAAATGAAACGAGGCCGTCTGGATCCATGTGGAGAAAGTGGGACATCACAGCGGTGACACGACTCCGCAGCCAGCAGGAGAGGCTCCGTACAGCATCACAATCCCAGTCTGGAAGGAAGATTTTAATTATGTCTAAAAGTCATTTACTCCTGTTTCCTGATGTGCTTTTACTTTACGGATCGTGAATT
>NC_142194.1:1052500-1190000 GCF_026936395.1 Plectropomus leopardus
CACCAACATCAAACTGGTTTCAGAGATATTAAAGCCAGCTTAGTGCAAGGAAACAAATTCTGCCTCCGTCTTTCTGTGGCAGGAACATGGACCAAATGTAATCAGTTAAAGCTGCGCGACGAAAGTGCTCAAGTATCATCGTACATACATCAGCTGCCGGAGCTCATTGATTACAGCGAGGGCCGAGACACGTTTCCCATCCATTACAGAGAGACTTTATGTTCTCGTATAAACGACTTCCCCTGTTCGGCGTCTTTGATTGTGACCAGTCGCTGTTTAATAAGAAGGAAATGACAGTATGAGGAGATGATATGAAATCAGGTCACATGTTCAGCTGCTGGTCGTCCATGTGAAGACGCCTCCTTCTTTTCTTCTTCTTCTTTCTCACTTTTGGGTCACCTTTAATGTTTTCTTCTGTTGTTTCATTTGCATCCTTTCTTTAGTTTTTGCATCCTTCTTTCCTCCTTCTCATTACTCTTTCTGTCAGTCCTCCATATCCAGTACTCATAATACGTTTTTTTTTCTGTGTGCGTGTAACTTTTTTACTGCACAGTTTGGTGTCTTTGTGCTTCTTTTTTGTTATTTTTGCGTACTTTTGTTGTGTCAGTGCTCCCACACTCAAAAACACACTCTCTGCTCAGATTCCTACACGTTTGTTGCCTCTATCCACCCGTCATGATTAACCCTTTAACAGTCACACTTAAAAGTGCCTTTTCAAAAAAATATACAACATTTTAGACTGTAGAATATATTAACAAAATGAATCAATTTATTCTCTAACATTTTCCCAGTATAACGCATTATAAAAAGTCTTTCCTTCTTTCCTACAGAATGATTATAACCTCTGAGAATGTTTTTCAGGCTATTTCATCTCAACACTTTTTTTATTGTGCTTACTTTGATCTAATTTTCTTGTACTTTCTTTTACTAATTTCCTGTTAATTTTGAGGCCTTCTGCCCATGTTTTTGGAAGAAATCAAACCAATTTTCTCAGGTTTTAAAGTGTTAATGCTTGAAACATCACATTTTGAACTAGGGCTGGGCGATATGGCCTCAAATCAATATCACGATATATTGAGCAGTTCACCTCGATAACTTTAAATGGACGATAACCCTGCGCCCCCTGTGCAAAAAAAAAGTTTGGCCATAGATGGGGCTGTGGCAGTTACATTCATAGTATGACTCCCCTGGACCTATTTATTGCAATTATTTTGCCACTTTAAAGGACTGTAAAACCACACTGTCTGAAAATAAATGAAGAAAATACAAATTAAGTGCTTTTAGCTGTTAAGATTTATTGAACAGCTGATAAGCACAGATTACTTGAAATGTAAACGATAACTTAAATTTCCTGCAAACACAAAGTATTAAAAATACAATCTCTAATAAACAAATTCTAAATATGGATATTACAAAGAGCTTACTCCAAAATGGCCACATTCAAGTTGTCAAGTAATCAGGTTCTCTATAATGAGAGAAACAAGTTGCATCCCTTGTAAACTAAAAGCAAATGCTTTGGTTATAGGCTGCTGCCTGGTGGTGGAAGCACTTGTTGCTGGTCCTGATCGCTTCTCGCTTCTCGCTTTTTTTATGTCTTCGAATTGAATAACGTGGTTGTACTGCAGGTGGTGGAAGAGGTTGGATGTGTTACTGTGACTTGTCGCCACAGTATTTTGGCACAGTTTACATTTCACATTTTTTTGGTCGACATCGTCCTTGCTGAACCCAAAATACTGCCAAACGATTGATGAAGCATTTCTTTTTGGAACAAGCTGCTCACCTTCTCCCTCGACCACATCAACTTCGTCTACTTCAGCCGCCACAGCAGCCGCTGCAACTTTCAAACCGTCCTCCATCTCCTCACCTCTCTTTCCCTGTTTGTTACAGACTGGGTGGGGCGGAGTCACGTCTCCGACGTAGTACAGCGTCTTAAAGGGACATGAGAACATAGCCTACCTACACGTAACCAAAACCAATTTTCATTTTCTTTTTTTTAAACACCGAATATACCGACATGGGCAAAATGACGTCGGTTATCGTCGTAAATTTCGGTATCGATAAATTTTCGGTTTATTGCCCAGGCCTATTTTGAACCTTAGAAAAATGACTCTGAAAGCATCCGGATGATGTTCAACCTGAGAATCAGTGATCTGATAATGGAGATGATGCTCAAAACTAAAAATACAGTCTCAGCTGACATTTTCTAAATAATCTGAGCAGTAGGAGGAGGAAGTCCAGAGGCGGACAGATCTGAGGACAGCTGAAGGGACAGATGGCTTCTCGTCTTCTCGTTTTGCTCCTTTAATGTATTCTGTGCTCTGCTTTTGAATTCCCCACTGCTGTAATTTATTCTCATCTCAGCCTCTCGTTTATCCAAACACACTCTGTGCTGTTTGCTGGAGGGAAACCGAGCTGATGTGACGTCTCTGCACCTTCCAGCTGATTCAGATTGCTGACACACTTCGAGTGTAGCAACTAGAGACTTGGATTAAAACTCCAAAAATCAAAATCAAAAATGCAGAACAAAAAAAATTTCTCCTTAAAAATTGCCAAGAAAATTTTAAAGAAATAAAAAACAACCACATTGTTTACTTTAAAATTGGCCAAAATTTCTAAAAAAACAACAACCCCAAAACACCAATTTTTTTTCTAGAAAAATCGCCCCCCAAAAAATTTGAGGAAGATGAAAAAACAAGAGAATACCTATATAATTGGCAGTAAAATAAACCCATGCCTCTCCCCTTTTGCAACATACCCATCAAAGCTCATCTTTCCAGTATTTCCCTCTCTACTACTACTACTTTGAGGGCATGTTCATCCTGTAGTTTCAAACACAGTAAAGCTGTATTTTCTTGACACGTGAAACTCGGCTTTTCACAGAAACTACTGCCTCATCTCCTGATGTTTTCTTCTTCTGTTCTCTTTCAATCTTCCCACTTCCTGTGTCCTCCACCTCTGCCCCTCTGACCCTCTGTCTCTGTGAGCGTCCCTCGCTCTTCACTGGCAGCGCCACCTGTTTGAAGCTCATAAATAACCCAACAAAGGGATAAAAGGCCAGATAAATAATGAAACAGAGTCGAGGCGCTGGCCTTTAACACTTCCACCGCTCCTGCTGACAGTCGTGGACGAGCACAGAGCTTCGTCACAGCGCTGCATCCAGCTCCGACCACCGCTGATGCATTTAAATGACCGCCGGAGAAAGCCGCTTTTGTTGTTTTTTTCTTCTTCTCCTCTTTATTTTAACAGCAGCATGAAAAAGGCAGCAGTTATGTAAGCGCGGAGGGCAAGAGGTATCCGAAAAAGATCTCCACAGGAGACAAAAATAACCTGCTTTAACTTCCCCGCTGTCATCTGGAAGAAGACGGTATTTTAATGCTCTTTTAAGGAAGTGGAGGGAAAAAAAGGGAGGGAGAGGAGAGGGAAAGTAGGTCGTTTTGAGCTTCTTTTATCACTTTCTTAAAATGTGGAGCAGCACAAAGAGAGGAAGTAACAGTATTGTGATTTGATGTGAAGATGAGGATGTCACAGTGGCTGGCGGTCAGCTCGTCTCTGCGCAGCCGACATGACAGCTCAGATCATTCAAACACCGTCACGTTGTTTTTTTATAAAGTGGCTCAGCTCAACCCACAAAGAGGGGGAGGGGAGAGAAAGATCTCAGTCAAACGCACATGACAGCTGATTTGATTATTGAGCAGAGGAGATTTTTTGAGACTTTCAAACTCACTTTACAGCAGCGACAGCAGCAGATTAGAAGGTAGATTTATTACTTTAAACTTTTAAATTTGTCCGTCATCCTGCTACATGTTTGAAGTCTAAGGATGAGTTGGTCAAAATCAGCAGCTGCTATGAAAATTTCATCTGGTAGCTGCTGGTGACTTCATTCAATTCCTGCAGTGCATTTTTTGAATTTGCATCAGTCTTGTGTCCTGTCGGCTCTGAACAAGGTACGCCCATCCAGTGCAACAGCCTGATGATCCAGGATGTTAGGGGTTAACCATGTCTACTGACGTCTCCTGATGCCGGCTCTCCTCCCTGTCTTCGTCTTTTGGTTTCATTTCTCCCTTCTGGTCTGACTGGCCGCTCGGCGTATGCTGTTGGTGGAGATCCTCTTGTGGTCTGCTGCATTCAGTCCAAACCCCACACAACTTTTCCCGATGTTGAAAAGTGCTTCTTAATCGTAGAGTCGTGCTTCAACAGAAGGGACCATGGAGTTGAAAAAATTGAAAAATATAGCTAAAAACATTAGCAAGGATTTGAGGAGCTACCGGCTGCTGCATCTACGTGCGCTGCTGTTGTCCAGATTAGCAGATGTTGTGGCGTCGGAGTCTCCAGGAGGAGAATCAGTGATTTTTCAGGTGTTGAAATGAGTGAAGGGGCTGCAGCTAGCAGGAAACGTCCCCATGGAAGATTTTCAAATTCACCTGTGTTTGCTTTCGGTGCTGCTCACACCGATGTAGATTGTGCTCGACTCGATATCGTCAATAAACCCGTTAATAACCGTTGGATAAAATGATCATTCCTGTCTGTGTGTGTGAGAGTGTGTGTGTGTGTGTGTGTGTGTGTGTGTGTGTGTGTGTGTGTGTGTGTGTGTGTGTGTATCTGTGACAGGCGCAGCAGCAGGATCACAAACACTGGAATGGCATTCATCGTCTGCAAAAACAATCCGAATGCCTAATGTGAAATCTAAATACCTACCCAATTAACTATCCGAAGAGCTGAATATTTGGGTCCGGCCCTACTAATGATTAATTTAGCAGGTATCTCTGGTAGCTGGAGCTGACTCATGATAAAGCAACATGAGATGATTATTTTTTAACTGTGAAGCAGCTGCTGATGTGTTCCTGTTATTTTGTCCCGTGAACACACACGGCCAGAGGTGGAGTATTCTGCACGAGCTCTCTGCTTGTTATCTGTGATCAGGTTATCAAAGTGCTCTGCAGATGGCCAGGGGACCATAAATCTGACACCGTCACACTCTCACACACACACACTCTCTCTCGTGTGTGTGTGTGTGTGTGTGTGTGTGTGTGTGTTGGCCTGCAGTTAGTGGTGAGGGGATTAAACAGAATTTTATCTTTGATGTGGATTAGATGGAGCCCTGGATCATGATTAATTTGTCGCTCTGAGATTGCATGCAGGAGCATGTACAGTGTTAAGAGCAGTGTGTGTGTGTGTGTGTGTGTGTGTGTGTGTGTGTGTGTGTGTCTGCTATATGTGATTGTCTGTCCCCTTGTGTCATTTATTACCAAATGCCAATCAGCCCCATGTAACATGAATGACAAGAAGAGAGGGAATAATGAAAGTGTGTGTGACTGTGTGTGTGTGTTTGTGTGTGTGTGTGAGCAGTTAGATACCATCACAGCGCCCCCTGCTGACTTATGTAAAGCAATTATGCACCTGGATTCTGTTTTCTTTATCAGTTATAATTACTCTTTAAGTGTGAAGTGAATTCAGTAAACTGATGGTGTTGGTGTTTGTTGTTGTTTGTGCTTTGTGGTTGTTTTAGACATATTTTGCGTCTTTTTGTTGTTCCTTAACACCCTTTTGTGCTTTTTTTGACTCTTGCTGGTTGTTACTTGTCAGTTAGACATTTGTAAGTGAAGGGCCCTCCCAACACTGTGGGCCCCTGGCTCTGTGCGTGGTAGGCCCCTTCAGTTAATCCATCTAATGTTCAGATGTGCTTCAGTCTGAACAGGCAAATTTCAGATTGCGCCTGTGCATTTATCTCTGTTTGGATGTAAAAAAGGCCAACAATGATTCACATCAACCGCAAACAGTACAGCAGCAGGTTTGTGTGAGAGAACACGTGTGAAAACTTCCTACAAACAAGTCGAAATCAACTCGAACAGCAACATTTTGTCAGTCCACAGACCAACACTGGTCCTCACACTGATGTAACCAAGAACACACACACACACACACACACACACACACACACACACACACACACACACACACACACACACACGGAGCAGTCAGTGTGTGTTCCAGTTCATCAGAAGATGGCTGATCTGGTGTCAGCTCTGTTACAGTTTACAGGCGAACGCTGACAGACTGCTGATGGTGGAGCTTCAAAACATGCCAACACAGCACTCCATGTCTGCGTGTGTCTGCGTGTGTGTGTGTTTGTGTGTGTATGCGTGTGTGTGTGTGTGTGTGGTACTATTGTTCCTGTGTTTCCACACTTTTTCCTCCTCATCACTCTCTGTGTCAGCCAGCCATTTCCCATCAAACATCCGTCTCCTTTGCTCGTCCTGCTCTCTCTGTTTGTTTACTGTCAACGCGCTGATAACTAGAGGAAGTGACATCACAGATCAGCGATTTCAGCTGGCTGCAGTGTGAGCGTGGATCCTAATGTCATGCTAAACCAGTGACACGCGACTGGCTTTGGTTTGGAGCCGCTTTTGCAAATGTCCGGAGAGCGAGGGCCAGTCACAGCAGCCACATACATGTTTTTAGGATTTTAGGATATTTCTTTAGATTTTAGGACATTGCTCAGATTAAAGTATGTTTCTGGGATTTTCACAAATTGTTCTTATTTTAGGACATTTTTTAGAGTTCAGGACATTTCTCGGATTTGGGGCAGATTTGGTGATAAACTGACTATTACAGTGCTGAGGTTTTAGCATGTAGCTCCAGTTAAATGTCTTTATCACAAAAAACACAGTTCTCACAGAGGATTTTGCTTTTGTTGCACATCCCACTCTCTAAGATTTGTGTTATCACCTCCGTCTCCTCCCCCCTCCACCTGGCCCTCCCTCCCTCCCTCTCTCCTCACCCATCAGCGGAGGCGAGAGGTCTCGAGTCTCCTCTGATATCAAAGCTTGATCCTCCTCATCAGCAGACAAATAAGTGAAGAAGAGGAGGAGGAGGAGGGCAGGTGGAGGAGAGCGACGGGTAAACACGGGATCACAGGCGCAGAGATTGAAATGCAGATGAGAGAGCCGGACGGACGAGCGAGCGGGCGGGAGGCTACCCTCACTATTATTAATACATTCATGACTATCAATCAAAAAAGCTGCATCAATTTGGAGAATTTACTTGTGAGATGAGGAAAAAAGTCACACCTGTGCTGCTGAGATGTTGATGGACAGCATGACATTAATATTTATGACATTTTGACACCAAAAGAAGTGGATCCTTTCATATTAAAGTTAAAACAAAATAATGATGATCATCTTCAAACAGATACAGATATTATAATCCCTCTGCAAACTGAAAACGGACCATTAAACAGCGAAGAAACCGATTTTACTGAATATGAAACATTAATGATCCTTGCGGGGAAACAAGTTTGCCACAAATAAAAGAAAATGGAAACTCTGATTTCTGCAGCTCTGTTAAAGGGACAGCTCACCCCAAAATAACGTGGAATCATTTTTTTAAAATCACACAATATTAATAAACAAAAAATCTAAACGTAATACAAAATATACTGCAAATGTACAGAAAAGACATCTATATGAAATACGTCATATTGATGTCTTTTCTGGACATTTGCAGTATATTTTGTATTACGTTTGCAGGAAATGAAAAGCTGCAGATTTGTATCACGTTTGTGGTTTGTGGGCTTTTATTACGTTTGCGGGTGTTACATTTAGGGTTGTTTGAATATTTTGCATTGCATTTCATAATATCGCCTTTTAAGTTCTCCCCACTGTGTTTTGGTGAAATGCCTCAAATGACCTATGAACTAATACTAAATGCCACAATGAAACCCTTCAGATAATAAAGATTAACATTTCTGTTGAATATTAAGTCTCTCCTTCAAAGCAGCAGTTTGACTTCAGTTACTAATTACAACAATTTACCAACTTCTTGTAATAACAGTGTGTAGTTGTGTGTAGGAGTGTGCAGATCAGCACAGTGTATCTGCTTAACTGCTCATCTGATCAAAAAAGCGGCGTATGAAGGGTGACGGCGCTCCCGGCTTCGTTCACAGCACTTATCTGAAGAAAGCTGTAAAATAAAACAAACGGAGAGAGAACTCAATTAAGAGCGCGGACTGACTCAGCACAGTGAAGGCACCGCGTCGGCCTCCGTACGAAGAAATGAACATCATGATTACAGCGTAATGAGAGCAATAAGTGCTTATCTCTCCGCTGTAAGTTCAGAGAAGAAAAACGCAAGCTCGCACCCTCTGCTCGCACTTTCCCTCAGATTAATGAATGCATCCTTTATGGGACAGCTGAATGATTTTCCATATTTTATCCAGCCGCTCCGCATGCATAGACTCTGAGGACGGCAATTAACTCCAGTAATACCAACAGTTTGTTTCCATTCCTATTAAAAATGTGCTTTTCTCAAACTGCTGCTTTCTAATTTAGGGAGGAAACTCTTTGAGTCAGGGAAGAAAGAGGACAGAGATGGAGAGATGGAGGAGAAATAAAGGAGAGGGACAGAAAGAGGAGGAAGATAAATCTCCAGTGTGTAGGATTTTTGGATATATATTGGCAGAAAGTGAAATAATATAATAAGTCTGTTTTCTTTAGTGTATAATCACCTGAAAATAAGAATCGTTGAGTTTTTGTGACCTTAGATACTCGGCTTCTGGACCCGATAGGGTGCCAGGGGGCCCCCCGACCATTTTTCAATTCCCAATATAAAAAAACTGTTTTTTTGTTTTTGTCTTTTTAGTCTTCATAAGGTGTCAGAGAGCATAAAACAGCATAAAAATAGAGCTTGTTTATCAAAAAAAGTGTCAGTGGAGGGTCCCCTACACCCCCGACAGAGGTCCTAGCTAAGACACTAATGTCCTACAATCCTAGAAATGTCTCATCCCAAAATCCTAGGCATGACACAAATTTCCTAATATCTTAGAAATGTCCTAAATTTGAAAATTATCCTAAAATCAGATGACCTTCCTAAAATCCGAAAAATGTCCTAAAATCATACCGTCTTATAAACCTACAAAAATCCTTGAATGTCCTGTAAACTCCTAGAAACATCCTAAAATTCAAAAAAATAAAATCAGAAATGTCCTTAGCTCCTAGAAAGGTCCTTAAATTCTAGAAACATCTTAAACTCCTAGAAATGTCCCAAAGTCCAACAGATGTCCTAAAATCCTGGAGACATCTATTGAGCTGCTGCCACTGGCCCCTGGCATCCTGTCATTTTGCAGAAACAGCGCCCAAACAAAGCAGATTGAGTCTCCCAGCTGAAGACTGAGCCGCGGTGGACATGTCCAACAACCTGTGGACTTTGATTATTCCCGTCTCAAAGTGGCGTTTTTTCCTTCCTCTCATCCTAAATCTGTGCCACCAAGAGTTGGAAATTAGCACCAGCTACAAGCCCAAGCTGCTAAAATATGCCAGTGGCTGCTGGACTTGCTTCACTAGATGCAGATTTTGGAATCCACCAGCCACAGTGGCAGGTGGACGAGGTTGTCGATGTCCTGGCGTTAGTTGCCGTGCGCTTTTGTCGCCTGTTTCTCAAACACCATGTGGTGCAACTTGGCCACATCTTCAGTGATGAACCCAAGTTCAGAGGGTGTTTCGGGTCTTTTGATCATCAGACACCCTCACCTGGGCGACCCAGCCGGGGAAATCAGTCCCCGACCTGTGACCAAGTAGCGCACTACACCATGGATCGCCCCTCTTAATCCACAGCCTCCGAGATGCTTTTTCAGCAGCATCAAGGATGTTTTTGGTGGCCCTTCTCTCATGTTACCGGAAGCTGAGTGCTTGATGCAGAGACTGCCCTGCAAAGCTCCTCGACGGACTCGCTGCGAGCTTTCCACGCATTCCTTCTGCACTCCTCTGTGAGCTCTGTGAGATATTTGGCCCTTTTGCATTTGTTAGCCTCCTCCATATGGTCTACCCGGGTCTCCGTGAGCTCCACTGTAAGCACATGCTTGGAAATGTTGGATGTTAAGACCGAGTCTGTCCTGAGGGACGTCATAGCGATGTGTTGAGGGAACTTCTTTGCTTCCCTAAGTCGACCTTGAGCTGCCAGTCTGGAGCTGAGGCTAGAGCCTGTTGAAGCGTTGGGCTCTGGATGCCGTCTCCCTCCCGTTCTGAAAAAGGCGATGTTGTGCCTATTGTGGAGCTGCTGTTTGCACAGCTGAATATCGGTGCACACGGTGTCAGCTACCACCGTCAGCACCTGGTCATGACGCCACCTGTACCTGTCCTCTCCCAGGGCTTTCAGGCAGCAGCTCAGAATCTGGCACGGTGGACACGCAGGGGTGTTGGCTAGAGCCCAGCAGTGCAGGTTAGATGGGCTCGGGTGAACATCATACACTGCTTAAACATGACCACGTGCAGCGTCATAGAGCGTAATATGCAGATGCATAAGTCCACCAACCAAGCAGCAACATGTGACGACTTGGCATGAGAACTAAATCTTCCTAAATCTGACAAACTGGACCTTTAAACACCTCCAGCTTCTGGATGTTTGCTCCTAGTCAAAGCTCAGGAGACAAAAACACTTCTGCACTTAATTATAAGAGTCAGAATCAGAGTCAGAGCCACACACTGCTTTTTTAAATTCATTCATTCCACAAAGAATGATCAGATTTTTTTTCTCAGATTCAGCGTTTCAGCACGAGCATGACAAATTCAAATTTATGCAATTCAAATTCAATCTTTGCCAGCATTGATCTCCCTCTGAACAAATCCGTGGCTCAGTGTGTGTGTGTTTGTGTGTGTGTGTGTGTGTGTGTGTGTGTGTGTGTGTGTGTGTGTGTGTGTGTGTGTGTGTGTGTGTGTGTGTGTGTGTGTGTGTGTGTGTGTGTTTGATGAGGTTGGGCGTAACCTGGCTGGGTCCGTCTCTGATGCACCTCGTACATCAGAGACCGGCTCGTGCTGCTGCTGATGGCCTGATGTGGATCCAGCAGCAGCGGAGAAGAGAGGAATCCATGTCAACCTTATTACCCGGACCTCATGAATCCTCATGAATCTTTCATTAGAGCCGAGCTATTAGAGACCGAGGGGCCGGCACACACTCACATACTGTATGTGCATATATTTATTCATGCCTATATGTCCATATTTACCTCTTGTTAGGTCTGAGACGCCTCCTGCGTGTAGAGTATTTAGACAAATGTGACATTTGCAACAATGTCACATTTGTCTAAATACTCTTTTATATACTTTGTTAATAACTGAAATATTTAGATATTTATATTTGCACACATTCACAGATAGTCATAAGAAACTGGTGGCAGATTTCTCTGAAATGTCCTCGTTCATGAGGAAAAGGCATTCAGATGCTCAAACATGCTCCGTCTCACACTGTTAAATCATTTACAGAATTCCTGTGGTCTGCTTCTTCTTTGGGTCTAATTATTATCCACTTTTATTCCTTACTAAAAATATAACACACTACATATGTGATGAGCTCGCTTCATAAATGCATGGCTGATTTTTTAAAATATTTAAAATGTGAAATTCAGGAGCAATTCTAGGATCTGCTGAAAAAGCTCTATTTTAATGATTTTTTATGCACTCTGGCACCTTATTTATTTACCCTATAAAAATCTTTTTCTTTTTGCTTTAATATTGAATTGTGATGTTAAAAATATTAGTAGTTATTAGTAATTATTAGTAAGAAGAAACAGAATAATTTACAACTGCTATTCTTAAAAATGTATTGACTAGAGTTGGAAAAATAGTCTGTATTTTTGTTAAAAGTGGCAAAAAAAAAGTGCATTTAATCAAGTACAAGTATGGACATATTATTAGATTCAGAGCTTTTAATAATTATTAGGGACTGTTTGTTATTTGTGAGAGGGGAGGAGTTGGTGCAAAATAAGGGGGAGGTGTGTCAAATATTTTTTAAGCATTTAAAAATGCTCAGACATTGGAAGTAAGATTTTACAAATATTTTTTTCTGCTGTTGAGTTGTAAAATCTCGAAATGATCAACATCTATTTTTTGTGAAATAATGTAATAATTCCTGAAATGCGTCATGATTGGGATTCAAACAGTTGAATCTCACCAAAATCAAATCACCCAGAAAACCAGCCAGAAATGTTAAATATTTCCCACTTCTATTGGTTAACAAATAGATAATTCAATGAAAATGCAATATGTTCGTAGTCTTCCACTCTAATGGGGACTCACAATGAATATTTGGGCAAAATGAAACTGTCCTTCAATTTTTGTTATTACAAAATAAACACAATGCCAAGTGGCATTTAAATAGTCTTAACGTCTTAAATCTGTCGTGGATCAGCCAAAAATGGTCCCATATTAAGTTGTATTTACAGCTGTCATGTCACGAGAAGTCCTGCATTATATTGTCACTCGTATAAAAACAAGAATACTCAAACACTGTCTGGTGGAGAGGCTGCAGGGAGACTCATGAATAGCTTTAAAAAGTTTATTTCAGAGTCAGTTTTCATTGTTTATCTCCACGCTGCTGTCAGACCTCCTGAAATATGGTAAATAAAAGCCGTCCTTTTACAAACTGCTGTGTTTTGTGCTGATGCACCTCTGAGCAAGTTTCCATTAAGCTTTTATGTCCGTGCGTCGGCGCATTCAAATACCGCCGAATGGATGTCTTTGTTTCCGTTTTCAGACAGCATTAAAGATGGCCACAACAGCTGACGGCCATGATAAAAAGTCGTCCCGTAACAATCAATCCCGTCCTCCTCCCCCCGGGAATCAGTGTGTCCTCTCGAGGCCAGCTGATGGAAACGCAGTCCATTTATTTCTCTCTGAAACTTTTTTTTTTTTCCAACATTTCCAGAAGTTTGTCTCAAACTGATGTGACAGTTTGATGAAGGAGACGCGGAGTGGGACGGACAGACTTCTCTGCGGCGGCGAGACGTCAGCGCCGCTCCTCATCAGTATGTATGAATGCGTTTTTGGATGCAGCATTTTAAAGTGGCGTCTACGCAGCACTTAACCGCAGCGGCATTATACAGCAGCCGCCTCGCGCTCTGCAGTATTAAAACTGTCGATGATAAAAGAGCAGCTATCAGCCATTACCCTAAGTGACCCAAATGGCATTTCAAGTGGGACGCTTAACACCCGCTGTTTTCCTGCGACACGGCGGGAAACGTTTCTGCCTCATCTGGAGTCTGCCATGGTTACACCCTCCACCACAGACTCCCATGGTGCATCTCTGCTTTCCCCTTCTGTTTGAAAAGGCATAAAAAGTGAAGTTCTGCAGGCGCGAACTGCAGCTTTGACGTCAGTTTGACGCTGAAATGAAACCGACCGTAAACAAGATTAAGAAGTGAGGAGGAAGGAGGGATGGAGGTATTTAATGTGTTTCTCTTCGGCTCTTCTCTTCCTGATTTCATTCTCAGCTTTTGTGAGTTGGACTGTCGTGACTCTCCTCTCTTTCCCCTCAATCTTTTTAAATGTTTTTCTTCTTTTGTGCCTCATCAAAGTCGTGATTTGTTCCTGCTTTGGTCCTGCTCCCTCAGGGTAGGCCGCTCTGCAGCCTTCATGCAGCAAACAAAATGTGCTGAGTGAAAAGTGGCTGATGAGGTTCAGAAATCTGTAAGGTCGTGACTTTTCCTTTGATGGTGTCCTTGAGGAAACATCCTTCTGTAGTGTTCAGCCCCTGTGGCTTTTTCATAACGTAAGTAAAAATTTGGAGATGGAACCTCTCGAGACAGAATGAAACTGTTGCCTAAAAGTTTTAGTACCAACCTAAAAACATTCATTGATTTTTATCTTTTCAGAAGTAAGAATCTGCCAATATCTCAGATTTATTTAAAAGTTTATCTGTGGGTCTAAAAAGTGGAGGCTGTTCAAGGGGCTAAACTAAGAGAAGCAGTTGTTATCAGCTGAATCTCACGGCTGCTGAGCTGTTTTATGCCCCCAGAAATCCCAAAATTTAACAGTTTGAGGCAGAAAAGCGGCTGACGCAGCCATTTCACCACCACCACAGGACAGTTAAACTCTCCACTGAGCTTATTTTAGGCCCAAAGCACTTTAACGCCGCTCATTGTTTTTATGCATACGATTCCCTCCATCTCACTGAAGCAAATGATGGTTTCAAACTGTTGACTTGACCTGCAGACTGAGATGTACCGCGTGTGTCAGCGTCTAAGTCTGAAATCTCTGACAGCAGGAGTACACAAAGACAGCCGAATAATTTTATTTAGATCATTAGTCAAGGTGCAGACAAAGAACGACACACACACACACACACACACACACACACACACTCACAGAGAAACAAACAGCAGCCTGAGGAGGACCCGAGCTAGTGGGTGAAAAATGAGCTTGTGAAGAGGAGGCGAGAGTCAGAGATGGAAGTCTCTTGCTGTAATAGCCAGCCTGAATCTCCCCAGGGTGTGTGTGCAATTGTTTCTAGCTTGTGTGTATGTGTGTGTGTGTTAGCTGCACACAGAGGCCTTATCGTGCTCGTCCAGCCGGTCGGTACAGGTCTCGGACCGAGCGCTGCCCAGAGAGCGGAGCCCCGAGCCGGGCAGAGCTGCAGGCTCAGGCAGGGCATTCAAACACATCGTAATAACTCTATACGACGTTGACAAAAAACAGATGCAAATTATTGTGGGAATACTCGAAAAGGAAAGATTTCCCTTCCACACTATCTGAGTTTATGCAGGAGATAACCACACAAACCAAAGCGCTTCGGTTCAACTCATGTTTTTGGTGATTCTTGTGCACCGAAGATGTCATTTTGTGTGATAAGCTTCTGTAAAATAATGAGATCAACAGCAAAAAAATCATTAGAAAACAGTTAGATCTTTATTTCGAACGAACATGCCATATAAAATAGGACAACAAAATAAAATATTAGCAAGAAAAACAACACCAGAATGACCGAAAAGGAGTAGGAGGAAGAGAATACTTATCAATCCTACCTCCTTTTTCTCAGCAAGGTGATCAGATGAGTATGATTGTTTTTCTAAGATCCACACGATGCTTCTCAGCTGTATTTTAAGTGTTTATGTCTTCATTTTGATCTCAAGAGCACAGCTGACAGCTATGTGGTTTGTTTACATGACGTACTGCATATTTATTGGATTCAATGTGAAATGGAGCTCTGATGTTACATGATGCTAAACAACAGTCAGACATTAGTGAGACGAGGGATTTTGAGTATAAAACTGTAGTTTCTCTATCCTACGGTGGCTCTTTTTTAACCTCAAAAAATCGCCATAGCAACTGATGCTGCAGAACTAACCTGGCTGGGACCAGTTTTTGTTCCGAGTTTTGCCTTGACATCGGCTAATTGAAGCGACTGTAATTCTTTTTAAAAATATTCTTTAAAGGCAGAAATAGGAAGCACTGATCAAATATTATGCTGAATGCTTCATTTGACTCATTTTATGACAAAGTGCAGTAAGCCTGAGCTTACAGAGACAGCTGATAACCACGTTGGTGGTCCCTGTTGTCTTTGAGCGTTATCTCTGCAGGGTTTGTGGAGCAGTTTGGGTAAAGAGAGCCTGGCTCCGTTAATCTGGCTGCATTGTGCGGCCCTCCGTGTTCATGATTTCTGGAAAGAGACTTCTGTCCAGTTTTTCAAATGTATTTTTTGGCGCTTTGAGCACCACTGATAAAATACAGGGAAGAGGAAAAAAAGTAGCTTGAATTTAGGGTCCCTTGTCCCTTTAAGGAGCAGTTGCCATGGGTTTTGGGGATTATAATTGAGTTTTGGCTCTGCAATAAAAGGTGATATTAAGAAGAAAATAGAAAGCTTGGAAAATAGGGTGTGTGTGACATTTTGCTTTTTCTCTCACCTTTTGGCCGTGGCGTTCCTCTCTCTCTCTCTTTTTCTTTCACGCTGCATTTGCTCTAATAAAAAGGACAGAAAGAGAAATAAATAAATCTCTCCTTCCATGTTGCTTCTCTCCGCGCTCCTTTCTTCCTCTCTGTGGCAGGCTCGGCCCGCGGGTGATTCCCCTCAGGGCTCGGTGGCTGTTTTCATCGTGACTCGGTGTGAGAGGAGAGGTCGTGATAACGCCGCTCGGGTACCTGGGGCCTCAATGAAATCACTGCGGCGCAGAGACGATTAAACATTTCTCGCTTAATGGAAGAATTGCTCCACAGACCTTGAAGTTATTTGCGAAGAATTTTACTCCACATCTGTTTTATTTTTTCTGTTTTTCTGCGTTTGAGGAGGAGCAGTCCTGAGAGCGATTCCTGTGTGTTGTTGTTGGATGTTTGATGGAGACTCAGGTGATGTTGTGTCACTGTGCTGTAGGTGACCACATATTTCAAAAGGCTCTTATTCTGCTGAAAACTGATCTCGGCCAAAACTTTTAACTTAATCTGTGACATCGTAGACCATCTCACTTCTGGTCTGTGTTATCGTTTTGTGCTCCTTTTGATCCGTCATAGAACAATGATTCAATCTGAAAGTATTTGAATGCTGTCATGTGTATTAGTTATGAATGTGTGATTCATGGTCCAGGTTTAGGTCTTTCAGAGACATCAAGGTCCCTCACTGTCTTCATGCAGGCAGGTATGGCGGCTTCAGGGTGTCCCTGAGAGACTGAGACCTTGTAGATCAGGGATAATCCACTTACTTTGCTTTGGGGCCACTTCTGCAAATGACCGGAGGCCAGGGGCCAGTCCCAGCGGCCCCATACATGTTTCTAGGATTTGAAGGCATTTGTAAGATTTTAGCTTGTTTCTCAGATTTGAGGACATTCTTAGAGTTCTTTTTGCTCTTTAAAGCATAAAACGACTTGGGTGAGAACACGTCGAATTAATGGTTGTTACTTCATTGGACTGTTTTGGTAATTTGTCATGAGCCTGCCGGGAAACAGTTTATTCTGGTGACTGAAATGAAGTCATGCTGCTCTCCATTTCTTCTAAAAAACAAAAACCTCCTGCGAGATTGTCTCAGCGATGCTTTGTGCTCGGCGGTACAGCAGTTGGTTAGGAGCGTTTGTCACACCTGAGGTTGCAGCTGGACTTGATTTGTGCTGAATAATGATGGACAACCAGAATGAGAGTAAATGAAACAATGTGTGTGTGTGTGTGTGTGTGTGTGTGTGTGTGTGTGTGTGTGTGTGTGTGTGTGAGATGAGGGAAACAGCTGCTGAGCAGAATAATTCTTTAGTGGAGCTTTTTATCTTTTGGCTCATTTTCTCAGCACAGCAGCGATCACTGAGACGAGGTGCTTTTAAAGTGACTCTTTAAGAAGAGTTTCACTGCTGGAAAGATGGTCCTTTCATAAACTCAGCTGTCAAAGAACTACATGCAAATACTTACACAACTGAAAGAGCTGTAGCATTTAGCGATGTCTCGATCAGATTTCAAAGATCAGTATTGGATCTAGAGCCTGATTGGATACTTTGTTTTATGCCAGCTGTCACATGGAATTTAACTTATGAGGCTTTCATGCAATTCAACAACTTCAGCCGTCGCTAAGTCTCCACTGAGAGGGCTGAGCAGACCGTGAAAAACCACACATGATAAACAGCAAGATGCAGAATGAGACTGTTTATTTCTGTTTTTTATCGGAGCGCTCATGTGAGTCTTTTGCATTTTGCTGTCACTGATGCTGCCGGACGTTTCATCTCACAGCAGTCACACTCGCCACGCCACTATAAGTGCAACAAAAGCTCTGTGGGCAAAAGCCGAAAAGAAAAATACACAAATGTAGCTTAATTTGCAAAAACTTGTGCACATGACAAAAATAAACACTCAGCAATATGCAAATCATTCAGGTAACTGAGACACAAACTGCACCAACGCAGCAAACACTGAAAATACTCTTTAAATTGATGGAAAAAGAGAGAGATTGTTATTTTATACTTAAATATCTTGGAAAAAGAAAAGAGACGTCCTAAATGCAAGGATTTTTTGTCAGTACATTGCAAAGCTAGTATTGGATCAGGACTTGTTACAGGACAGATGAGGACAGTTACTCAGTATTAAATGATTTTGATCTACATTTGTGGCTAAAACATTTGATCAGGAAATTCCTTGTTGCATTTGTTTTTGCTCAAGAGATAGAAAACTACAGATACCAGAATGCACTGTGCTGCCCCATCGTTGCCAAAGAAAACAATTTGGCGACAGTTTGGTTACAAACGATCTTGTGTTACAGTTAAGCAGTAAGTTAAAATCTGTTTCAGACGAGCATTGTGGAGAGAATTGGGACATATGGACAATGTTTACATTTTAGCAATAGTCCACTTTGTACTTTATTATTGTTTCCTCTCTGTCCTTTTAACACACTTTTAACAAAAAAAACTAAAATAAAATGTAAAAATAAAAAAGAAGTTTGTTTCCAAAAACATTTTAATTGGCAACACAGTTTTGTGTTGCAAATGTTGCAAACAAATGTTTTGTACAACCAACAATCTAAAACCCAGATATAAATTCAGTTTCCAGTGAGATGGCACAGAGAGAAGCGCCACACTGAAGACGATGTTTCCTTGATTAATTACAAATACTTGATTATTAATTTTGTCACTGATGAATCTTTGCATGATCTGCTAATCAGCTAATTGTTTTCACCCGCTGTGGTTTGTAGGAGGAGGTGTGGTTTTTGTGTGAGGCATTTTTTATCACCTCTGTGACCTGAGAGCACGACGTGTCACCTGTGACCTGAGAGCACGATGTGTCACCTGTGAACTGAGAGCACGATGTGTCACCTGTGACCTGAGAGCGCGGTGTGTCACCTGTGACCTGAGAGTGCGGTGTGTCGCCTGTGACCTGAGAGCGTGATGTGTCACATGTGACCTGAGAGCGCAATGTGTCATCTGTGACCTGAGAGCATTTTGTGTCACCTGTGACCTGAGAGTGAGATGTGTCACCTGTGACCTGAGAGCGCAGTGTGTCACCTGTGACCTGAGAGCACGGTGTGTCACCTGTGACCTGAGAGCGTGATGTGTCACCTGTGACCTGAGAGCGCAATGTGTCACCTGTGACCTGAGAGCACGGTGTGTCACCTGTGACCTGAGAGCGCAGTGTGTCACCTGTGACCTGAGAGCGCAATGTGTCACCTGTGACCTGAGAGCATGGTGTGTCACCTGTGACCTGAGAGCGCAATATGTCACCTGTGACCTGAGAGCACGGTGTGTCACCTATGACCTGAGAGCGTTTTGTGTCAGCTGTGACCTGAGAGCACAGTGTGTCACCTATGACCTGAGAGTGTTTTGTGTCAGCTGTGACCTGAGAGCGTTTTGCGTCAGCTGTGACCTGAGAGCGTGATGTGTCACCTGTGACCTGAGAGCGTTTTGTGTCACCTGTGATCTGAGAGCGTGATGTGTCACCTGTGACCTGAGAGCGTGATGTGTCACCTGTGACCTGAGAGCGTTTTGTGTCACCTGTGACCTGAGAGCGTGATATGTCACCTGTGACCTGAGAGCGTGATGTGTCACCTGTGACCTGAGAGCGTTTTGCGTCAGCTGTGACCTGAGAGCGTTTTGTGTCACCTGTGACCTGAGAGCGTGATGTGTCACCTGTGACCTGAGAGCGTGATGTGTCACCTGTGACCTGAGAGCGTTTTGTGTCACCTGTGACCTGAGAGCGTGATGTGTCACCTGTGACCTGAGAGCGTTTTGCGTCACCTGTGCACAGGTGTTTGTCATGTGATCGGCTTCAGTTCACCAGGAGACACAAAAATATCAAACCTGAACAGCTCTTTGTATCATTTGCTGTTACGTTATGTTTCCATTTCATTATTTTGTGTGTTTTTACACAGAAATCATTATTCAGAACAGACACTCACACACACACACACACACACACACACACACACACACACACACACACACACACAGTAGCCTTCAGTGCCAGGAGCCGCTGCCAGCATTGCAACTGTTTATGACAGTACTTGACAAAGGCACTCGATATGCTCAGAGGTTTTCTCTCTATGTGTGTGTGTAAATGCTTGTGTGTGTGTGTGTTGTTGTTGTTGTCGTTGTTTTCACTGACAGACTACAAATGACACCGCTCTAAATTTGCCGCTTTTGGGACCGGAGACAAAGTTAACTTCAGAGAACAACTTGACGACAGAAGAAGAAGAAGAGGAGGAGAGTTTGACACGTTAAAGCAGGAAGCTTCAGTTTCACACTGCAGAAAATAGACTGTTTAACATATTTTGGTAAACACTCTGCATGTGCGTGTGTGTGTGTGTGTGTGTGTGCGTGCGTGTGCGTGTGTGTAGCAGCCAGTAAGCAAGGCAGAGAGGAAGTAATACTGCCTGTCATTGTGAGGAATAGAGTGTCATTTTAAATATACAGTCGCAGATACAAGGAGGCAGAATCCAAACTGACTGCCTGACTTTCAATTTCCGATTTTATTTTTTCCATTTGACATTTTAATCAGCTGGTTGTCTGCAGCAGAGCGACGTGCACTGATCTCAGCTGATTATTGGAGCTTCCACTGCAGCAGAAGTTACTGTACTGTTGCTAATGTCGTCCTCTGCTGTTGTTTCTTTTAGCGTCTTCGTGTTGACACGGAAAAAAAAGGGTTTTACTGGCTTTAATACAAAGTGAAACTGTTGATGCTGCAGGGAGAGCTGGTTTCAGGGACTGACCGGGAGCTCTGTGATGTCAGAGTGATGGACTTGTGCATTAAATTTGAAGAGGGGGCGTGTGCAATATTTAGCAGGGCTGCAAGTCATGATTATTTGCATCATCCATAATGTCTGCTGATGAATCGATTCATTATAGACGTCAGAAAACATTAAAGTTCCTGCTGCTCAAGTTGTTGTCTGCCAGTTGCTGACTGAGTCATGAGAAGAGACAGAAATTGGTCACATTGGAGAAGTTGGAAGCAAACATTTGGGTTAACCCTTAGAAACAAATTGGCTTAATTTATCTCAAAAACACAAGAAGGCAAAGTGCAATGAAACAAAAAATGACCCCAAAAATATATTTAAAAAAAGTTCAAAGTCCAAGAAGCTTGCTTGAAAATAAGTAAACAAAACAAAAATGTTAAAGAAAGTTTTTTTTTTTTTTCAATGTTTCCTGTTTAGGTTTAAAAATTCATTGCTTAATAATGTGAGAACCCTGAACCCTCCCGCTTGTAGATGAAATACTCGTTTGTTTGATACACAGAAACAAATATATTATCATAATGTAATATCTTGAATTATAGTAAAACAGAGAGCTTAAAGATGTTTCTGAAAACATTGGAGGAGAGAAATAGGTGGTGCAGTCTCAAAGTCTTTGGTTGACCAATTTCAGTCCGAGTTTGAGAGAGAGAGAGAGAGAGGGGAGAGTCTCTCTTGATCCGCTTTTATACTCTTTGTATCTGTGGTAGCAAAATATGAAAATGCAGAAGTACAATTTGTTTAATCCAGGGAATGTGATCAGGGATATCTGGTCTCTGCTTAGATGAAGGGAAGTTAACCACAGTTCACACATACAGTCCACATTTTTTCTGATACAAAGCTGGTTGCAAATCGATGAAGCATCCCTTTGAGAGGTAATTAGATTTGTTTAAAATTTGTGTTGCTTGACTCATTGGTATTTGTTTTTATGGAAGTTTGTTTGGAACCGTTAAAGTTTACGTCCGTTAACTTTTGGCAGATTAAAATCCAGACCTCCGCCTCCCCGTCGGGGATGTTCAGCTCCGACCAAAAATCAAACTCCAAACTTTCCGACTGAAGTTCTCTCACACACTCTGCATGGCTGAACAGACCTGATTACCTTTTCACTGCAGTCGCTTTAGCTGTTATCTCTCCCGCTTCAGCTGGGTGTGTGTGTGTGTGTGTGTGTGTGTGTGTGTGTGTGTGTGTGTGTGTGTGTGTGTGTGTGTGTGTGTGTGTGTGTGTTTGTACATGTATGTGTGTGTGTGTGTGTGTGAGTGCGTGTGTGTGTGTGCGCATGTGCGTGTGCGTGTGTGTGTGTGTGTAAAAGTTAGTGTGTGTGCTTGCATGGTGCACTATGCAGAGTTCAGTCCTGTAGTGTACAAATGTCCTGCAGCTCTTTGCCCTGCTGATGGCTGCCAGTCCAGCCAAACTGTGTGCGTGTGCGTGTGCGTGTGCGTGTGCGTGTGTGTGTGTGTGTGTGTGCGTGCGCGTGTGTGTGTGTGTGTGGTCTAAGGGGCGAGTGAGGTAACAGTGAGTTTAATGTGAGTTTTCAGCGCCCCCCCCCCCATAATAAAAAGGTGCTTATGTTTTAGCCAATTGGTTCCAGCGCAGCCAGGAGACGGGCTCCGTTTTTTTTCTCTATTCCACAAATAAATTAATGAAATAATTTCAAGTAAAGCCAATTGGCGCCACTTTTTCACGCTCGCAGGGTTCTGTTGTCGGGATAGAAGCTGGGCCGACTGGGGCGGGAGCCAGACTGTAGAGGTGCTTGAGGCTCGCAAGGAGGGAAGTTAACTTTTTCCGCACACAAATTTGCACAAACAGGATTCTCCGAGTTCATCTGTGTGTGTGTGTCTCCACAATCTGCTCCTCGTCCCTCAGAGGATTATTAACCGACAAATTTTGGGCTGAATTGCAATTTGACATTTCGTCAGCACAGAGCAGGTTTCGGTTTGAAATCCTTCACATGTTGGAACGACCGTCAGATCCAGCGGACGTGTCTAAAGAGACGGCCGAGTCGTCTGAAGCAGCTCTGATTAAAGCCTGCTGTAGAAGCGGCCGCAGATTGTCCTCTTCACACGTTGACTCAGGCTGTTTTCACACTCTGGGGACGATGTTTCAGACCTGGAGCCGTAGAGTTCGGTTAGTTTTAAGTGTGAAAGCTGGAATCAAACTCAGCTCACGGACTTATTTTCAGTGTCCTTTTGAAGACAGAGCTCACTGACGGCAAGTACAGTCACAACATGACAAGAACACGCTGATCCCTGCGGTCAGGGGCGTCGCTGATCGGCCACCCCATCACAACTGGCTCTGGACTGTTTGACGAGTAAACACACGTTTCGTTTAAAGATGCACTTCAGTCTTAAACCTGCGAGGCAGTAATGAGTATAATCAAGCTTTACAAAAATTTTGTCATTTTTTTCTCTCTTTTTCTCTTTTTTAATGGTAGATATTTGTTATTATTTTATTAGTATTATTATTATTTATGTTATTTATGTCTTTTTGACTTTGATTGAAAATATTTGTAATGCATTGCAAACTGAAACGCTGTTTGAAAATGGTATGGCTAAATATATAGTATATATTTTAAACTTGTTCAACAGCAAAACAAATTGTGAATCCAAGAATCAAAGAAACTCATCTTAATTTCAAATGTGGACGTCCTCTGAGGTTTTGCATAGCTTCATCACTGCGGCTAATTTCAACCAATCACTGCGATCGTCGGGACTGATGGAGCTTATGTGGATGCCTAATTACCGACTGATCCCGGCACTCCGCAGGGCACAACCAAAGAGCTTGTTCCCAAAATGACACGTGCAGATGATTGGAGGCTTTCACCTTTGTTCTAATTTCACAGCAAATGAATGAAGCGGAAATCCGAGCAGCTGAATCCACAACAAACATTTTATTTAGAGGAAACACTGCTGCTTATATAAGAAGCTTCCTTCTTAATTTTAGTTTCTCCACGATTTCAACCAGATTCTGTATGTTTGCTATTCACAAACACTGCGGAGAATTCATCAGGGAAAAAAAAAAAAAA
This sequence comes from Plectropomus leopardus, assembly GCF_026936395.1. Classification (NCBI taxonomy): domain Eukaryota; kingdom Metazoa; phylum Chordata; class Actinopteri; order Perciformes; family Serranidae; genus Plectropomus; species Plectropomus leopardus. The sequence continues at coordinate 1,075,968 of NC_142194.1, forward strand.
AATCTCAAGTTATTAAATATCCATAAACTAGGCTGTCTCTATATTTTGACTTTTATGAAGCCATCAAAAGGTGCTGGAGTTACCTGTCAGAGTGTAAATGTCAGGTTTTATCCCGTGGAAGTGGATTAACTCAGAGAGAAGAGACAGCTGATCGCAGACTGGAAATCACTGATACTTTCAGGACATTTCTCTGACTTTAGGACATTTCGAGGATTTTAAGAGTTTTTCGAGACATTGAAATCATTTCTAAGATGTAATGATGTTTCTCTGATTTCAGGACATTTCTCTGATTTTAGAACATTTCTCTGATTTTAGAATGTTTCTAGCATTTTAGCACGTTTCTCTGAATTTAGGACGTCCTGAGGATTTTAGGATATTTATCAAAGTCAAAGACATTTCGAGACTTTTATGAGAGACGTCACACCTGCAGGTAAAGAGCAAACAGTCTGAAAGATATTTGAATTGTCAGATTGATAATGTTCACCTGACTGCTTACCATCACCGAGGAGGCACACTCTGAAGTATGCACAGGTGCATGATGGGACAGGATTTAGCAGCTTCAAGCCTGTTTATTTTGGGATACATTGTCTGCTCAAAGTGTCGGTGTCATCCGAGCGGGTTCTCAACATGTGACGGTTTGAAGTGACAGCTCCTCTCTGTGGGGAACGCTTGATAGGCCTGATTACATGCTATTAGCCTGTGGGAGAGTGTGTGTGTGTGCGTGTGCGTGTGTGTGTGTGTGTGTGTGTGTGTGTGTGTGTGTGTGTGTGTGTGTGTGTGTGTGTGTGTGTGTAGCCACTCAGTGTGTATATTACCAGCTATCCTGTGTGTTTGTGTCCGAACATTTTGTGCACATTTCTGTGTCTCTGGTGTGTTTCAGGCCTGAAATTGGTATGTTGATGGTTGACAGCTTTGTGATGTAACCTCTGTGATGGACGCTCTCTGAGAGGTCTGAGGGTAAAGACTGTGGAGCGGGATTACAGAGCGCGTCTCTGTGTGTGTGTGTGTGTGTGTGTGTGTGTGTGTGTGTGTGTGTGTGTGTGTGTGTGTATATTTATCAGACTGGCTGTTGTTCTGTCTGTCATACTCAGTCTCCGTCTGTCTGCTTGTCTGCTCTCTCTCTGTCTTTCTGTCACATCAGTTGGAGTTTATTTGTAGGACTCTATTAACAAAAAAAAGAAACACAGAAACTGTCCGTGTGTTTTCCAGAAAACAAGCAACAAAGAAGCAGCTTAAAAATTGATTCTGTGCTCAAAAAATGGCTGCATTTAACAACGTATCCTCACACGATTGTCAGGTGACCTGTGCCTAGCACCCCACCAATGATGTTACTCAGTTACTTTAGTGAGGTTTCAGCACAAAAACGACTCAGTTATGGATAGTAAAAGATCATATTTTGGCATAAAATATTCCATTTTTGTGGTGCAATCCCAGCTGGTAAAACAATGAGTTCTCATTCAAAAGAAGCAGCTTTTTGTGGCATCATTTCTTATATCTGACGCAATGTCTCAGTAAAACCAAGCACTATCATACGCATGCTGTTTTGCTTGGGGGCCATTGGATAGACAGAGGGCCAGGGGCCAGTCACAGCAGCCTCATATTTATATAGGATTTTTAGACATTTTTAGGACTTTAGCACATTTCTTGGATCTAAGCAGTGTTAGTGTCATCTCCAGGAATTTTTTTTTATCTGTTCAGTTTTTATACATATTTATTCATTGAGGTCTCTATTTTTATTCCACCATTCTTTGTTTTTATGTGTTTGTAACGGAGTCATGCTCGTAAATTCGTTGTGTTCTGCATCTCTGAATCTTGAATCTAGACTGAGGTAGAGTTATGAGGAAAGGGTTAAAAACATGCATGTATCTGTCACCTTTCAGTCATATTTTCTTTCAAGAATCAATCAGTCTGAGGTGGCGACCCTATCGGGCACGTTACAGCCATGAATGCTGTCAGTGTGTTGCTAACACCTGTGAATGGCAAATTATCCACAATTCATCAACTCTTTGTGCTCGACTCCTAAAACCCAATAAGTCATTCCTCAGCCGATAGTCTTAATACCATTCTTGAGAGTATTAATCTTCCTCTGTGAAACTGTGAATGTGATTAGCTGCTGGTGACGTGCTCGCTATAGAAGCCGGCGCTGAATAATCACAGTGAAAATCCAATAAAGACAAAGTCGATGATTGGCGTTCCAATCACTCTTCCTGCCCCGGGCCACGGGAACATTAATCTTTTGGTTCATGCTGAGGGATTTTGACGAGGGATTCCCAACATGAGGCTTTGGTAAAGGTCCCCTACGGAATAGTTCAGACACAGCGTCGTCTTTTAATCCGAATCGCTGAGACGCAGGAGGAGGGGAAGTGTTTAGAGCACAGGAGGCCACAGCGGGAATCAAACCGTCAACAGTGGCGATGCTAATGCCGTACACGATTAATTAAGCTCCGCACTAAACCCGTCGACATGGCAGTGGGAGCGCTTTGCTCTTTTGATGAGCCACTCTTTGTCATACCTAAAGGCTTTGTTAAAAACAGGAAGGTTTGTTATTTTAGTTTAAAGTTCTAGTTTTGATTTTTTTGAAATGCATCATATTTCAACACCATCACTCCACAAACTGCAGTTTCAAAAGTACTCAGACAGATGAGCCAATAAATCTGCACCACAAACAAAAATGACGAAAAACTTTAATATAACCTGCTATTTTTTCAAGGTGATATATTTGGGGTGTTTTGTGGTGCACAGCTGCTCCCGTGGTTGAATTTAAAAGCCTGACTAATGGAAGTAAACACACTTTCAGCCCCGGAGCATCATCATTTTTCGTGCGCTGAAACTTTTGAAACAAATTGGTGTAATTTCTTTAAAAAAAAAAAAAAGGGCAATAATCAACTTGGTCAGAAATGTTCCACAAATGACCAGAAATAGGCAGATTTAGGATTTTTTTTTTTTAAGTGAGAGAAAAATGTTGAGGGGGGAAAAGTGAGGGAAAAACTATCTATAAAAACATGGTACAGAATTATTATATTTTTTAAAGCACTTTGAAAACGCTTGTATTTTTTACTTTTTTTTTTTTTACTGATTTCTTGCTGTTTTTTTATTCTTCTGTTGCTGAAGCCTTCCCATGTTTTTGAAAGAAAATAAGCCCATTTTCTCATGTTTCAAAGGGTTAATTGCACATGCTCTGATAACCTGCCATGCTTTGAGCATCACCTGAAGTCATCTGGGAAAAAAATCAACAACTGTATTTTTCAATTGTTATTTTTCTACCCAGTTGTGAAATCAGCATTTTGTTAACATCTCCCAGGAGTTTGTCACTTAATGACGCTATAAAAAATTAGCAACAGACTGGAAGAAACTTAGCCTTTAGTTTTTCTCCTTAAATTTGATAAATTCCTGAATATCAACAAACTGGTGTGAATTTGTAATAACTGCAATATCAGTTCCAAATTTCATCCAAAAACTGGGCAAAAACTGTGGCTGCCAAAGGGTGGGGAAACTTTTGTGGACCGACCAACAAAGTGACAAGTGAGCCGATACAGTGAGGTGAGACACAGAAACATTAAAGCCAAAACACAATCAACACTGATTAAATATTACCTCGAAATGAGGAAGGAAAGTTTAGAAGACCTGCATGTACTGCACCAGCCTCTGCCATCACAATAATACTGTACAGTATAATACTGGGCCAGAAAAAAAAAAATGTAAGCGCACAAATATAAAATGAAGAAAAAAAAATCAATGATAATGACATGAAGTCGAAAAGGATGGATGTTTGGAGGAAATGTCACACAAACTGACTCTTCCACTCGGTGACAGCAGCTGAGAGCAGCTTCCATTCACAGTGAAGAGGAAAAGTGCGAAAGGCTGACGCCAACTACGGACTACGGATTGAGACTTTAAGAGTCTTACTGGCACCGAGCTTATCTCCAACCTAATCCAATTACAATAACCAACAGCCCAGTCATAAGGCTGTCAGGACTGTAAGCCTATTACAATAGATCCCGCTCCCTCAGATTGGTGGTGGGGTGGAGAGGAGGGGCGAGGCCCGCAGGGTGGAGGAGGAAGAGAGGGATTGAGAAAAAGACAGATACAGAGTAATTGGCTTTTGATGAAAGAGAGGTATGAATGAGTCAGTGAGATTGTGTGTAGGCGAACACGTGAAGAGAGACAAAAACTGAACTGTGTTGTTATTTATTGTGCACTTTTATAATAAAACGACATATTTCTGGAAATCATCCAAATGCAGCTCATCAGAGAAGACAAAAAACGACTGACAGGAATCAACCTGCCTGCAGCTGTCGCCCATTATCCCTGAACAAAGTCAAATATGCAGATTGTTAGACTTGAGCGTGCATTGAGGCTGCAGTCGTGTAAGTGGCGGCTCCTCTCTGCTGGTGCCCACAGGTAATGAGCTGAAACTCATTACTCTGCTGCTATTCCCTGCTGGCTCTGAGAATTGGATACCACACAACATACGGTTGGTTTTACATTAACCGTGGCGTCCCTCAGGGTTCAATTCTTGGTCCTCTAATATCTGGCACTTCATATTCTCCACCTCATATCGAATGGCAGTTTTTCGAATGTGGTTTTGGTCGACACTTTCCTCTGGCGATAAATGTTAGTTCTTTTTATGCATTGTACATTATCGCTCAGTGTAACACCATGCAGACTTTAAATATGTGCATCAAAATCAGGCTGTTTCCATGAACTGTTTCCCTTCCAAAAGTAACACACCAAAATTCTTGCATTAGCCACGTATTTTGGAAGGCTGCGATCACCAATATGCTCAAGTGAGTGAAAAGGGTAAATTTTCCTGAGCAGTCCACTTAGGAGGTAGTTTTGGGTGGTGGATGGTTCGCAATAACATTACTTTCTCCAGAGAAAGGTTTAGGAACTCTTGAGTCATTTGATTTTCCAAAACCTAACCTCCCAAACTTTACTAGCTTAAATGTAAAGATGCACAACCACGGTGCTTTTGCTAAACCAAACTACAGTAACTTTTATTGCTTAAATGTAAAGATGCCTGCCTGGCCTTCACATTTACTTGCTTTATTGTGAATACTTCAAACCATGTTTTTCTTCCTAAATCAGCCCATTCTCATGCCAAACCTGTCAAATACCCCAAAGGCCTCTTGTGTAACCACATGGATCGCAGCCGGACAGAACCGGTTGCGTTATTTTACACCAGTGAACAGCCATACAGCAACAGGTGCCTATACGTGATACCCGCACAGGCGGCGCAACTTGATAACGCAGCCGGACAGAACCTGCCGCGTGTGAATAAAACATGGAAGAATGGTTTCAGGTGGAAATGCTGCCGGTATCAGCATAACATCAGGAGCGTGAGTGGGTCCCACAAACATCTGACTTTTTTCCTACACCTTACCAGTGCCTCTTTGCCAGATCCTAACCATTGATGCCAGCCTGCGTGTTTGCTGACCGTCTGCGTTGGCTGTTATGTGCTCATGTTATGAAAACATAACCACATGCAGCGTCATCCAACGATGTGCTTGTGTTGACATCATGGTCACACCATCTTTGATCAAAAACAGCTGATGCAGAAGGACATAAAATGTCAAATGCAGACACGGGTGACAGAGTGGCTCCGTGTGACAAGCTGGGATGATCATGTTGTCCAAAACCAAACCACACTAACTTTTCCTGCAAAACGCTCCGGGTGTTTTCTATATTTTCCTGGAAGCACAAATGAAGGACTTGAGTCCTGACACTGGCCCACTTTGCAGATGGCTCTCTGGTAATTTCCCACAATGCTCTGGGGTTTTCCTTCAACATATTGAGGTAAACTGCAGGCTTGTTACTAACTGGACCAGCTGTGTTTAATTTCCCTCCACTTTTTACCTCCGCATCCCTCTGAGACTCCTGTAAAGCTGAGATGTCACTCTGCACATCAAGAACGCCGCCGTTTCACTTGAGCATGCAAATGACTTGTGTTTTTTTCTCTGTTTTTGGGCGCCGTTCACCGAGGTGGCACATCACTGTCACCAAGCAACAAATCACATTTATCCTGATGCATCCTGGGAGGTGAACTGCACCATGGGAGCCATCAGAAATTATTAGCTCCCGCATACGATGCACCAACCTACAGAAGCACCACCGCCGTCAGTTAGTGCTCCCCCACATTCTCTCGCTCGGTCGCGGCGTCCTGATGGCGATCTAAAATTAACTCCCCCCGGCTGAAAATCAATCCGGCATCAGGCCTCATCAGGCTGAAGGGTTTTATAGAGACCACGGGAGCGACCACGAGAGGGAGGGAGAAGGGTAGAGAAAGGGCGAGGGAGGTTTGTAAAAAGCGGGAGAGAGAGATTGATGACCTGATGGCGGCGACACACCGGCAGCTCTGATGGAAATCCCCCGCCGCGAGCTGCTTGATGAAAATGAAGCCTGAGCTCGTTCCTCTTGTTGGTTCTCGCCCATCATATCCGTCACCACGCCACTCTTTTCTTTTTACTTCTCAGGTTTTTTTCAGGCTCTTGAAATCCTGCTGATTCACTCCGTCCTCGTCGCTCTGTCACCAAGCCTTTTCTTCTCTTTCGTGTTGTCTTTTTTGTTGTTTCCATTTCCTCTGTTTTCTTTTTTTCCATCGCCATTCCTCCATTTCATCCCCACTCCTCGCCAGCGTGCTGTTTTTTAATTTGTTGTTACCATCCATCCTCGTGTCCAACTTCCTCTTCTTTGCTTTTTCTCTTTCTTCGAGCAGCTGTACTTTTTCTCTCTTCGTCTTTCCTCTCTGTCATTTACTTTCCAGTCTCTTTTTACTGCATCCATTTTTTAACATATTGAATTGAAACAGTCTATTGCTAAAATGTGCATGAAGTTATACAACTGTATTAATCAAATATGGATGCAGAAAAAAATGAACCCTCTTTGAAAGTGATTTGTGTAGTAATGAAAAAAAACCCTTCAGATTTATTAAAGTTAATGTATCCTGGCATTGCACTACACTGACTAATACATTGAAAATAAACCTTAATACTCTTTAAAATGTTGCAACTTTACAGTATGTTTCAGTTGAAAGTACATCTATTCACGCTGCAACTAAAGATTACTTTTATCATTGATTTATCTGCCAGTTTTTTTCATGGTTAACTGACAGTCGGTTTAGTCTGAAAATGTCAAAAAGTGTAAAATTCATTCATTATATATTATTTACTGTCATAAATGACAACGAAAATCAGCCAGTTCTGACATTTAAGAAGGTGGAAACAGCTCAACAAATGACTGGACTGATTAATCAGTTATCAGCACCTGGTGATAACATTTCTCACTTGATCGATGAGCTGCAGCTCTAACATGAAGGCTGTTGAGGTTTTTGTCGACGTAGATATATTTGTGCTCTAAAACTTTCTCATGTAGGTTGTCACGGACCTTTAATGTGATGTCAGCCTCCAGCTAGTGTCTGAATAATGTTTAGTATCTGTGGTGAAAGCAATTAACAAATGTTCGAATGTTTGTATTGTACATTTCTATGTCACAATGTAGTGGATATCTTTATGTTTCACCAATACTGTGGTAAACGTGTGGTTATGTTCAGGCACAAAAATAACTTTACGATGATTAGGAAAAGATCATGTTTTGGCTGAAAATACCTGCTTTTCGTGGCACTATCCAACACTAGCTGAAAAACGACCAGTGTAATTGTTTGTGGGTGTTGCACGGCAGTCTGCAGCGTGGCAGCCGTCTCTCCTCGGTGTTTATGTGTTTCCACCACGTAACGCAGTGTTTAGGTCATTTCAGGTATTTCTGTGAGTACTGGGCAATATGAAATGTACGAATTTAAAATATCCACAGTTTCCAGAAACGTACATTGCCACAGTTGTTTCCAGGTAACGAGGCTGCTGACAGTCTGTCGTGTGGCTGTAGACTGAGATCGCTGTAAAGCGATTGGTGAAGGGTTCATGGGAAACGGCTCCACAGTGGAGCTGTAATCAAAATGTCATCCTAACAAACACCCACATGATGTAACCAGCACATCGATAGCTAACAGTCAGCTGTGTTTGTGTGTTTAGTAGTTCTTCTTCTCTTTAACGCCGTCACATGTCAGCAGGTCACTCAGTGAAATGATTATTGATCTTTTTCATATGTGCGTCACAATAGATACTTCACCTGCGCTGTTGCTGTGTAAATCAAAGCACATCGATATTGATTTCTGCACAGCTTGTGTCACCGTTAGGGCCGGTGTGATGGATCGCCTTTGATTCGTCCTCTGGGGTCGGCGAGCGGGATGGTGAAGTCGGCTTCTAACAAGCAGCGTGAGACTTTGTGAGCGTGGTTAGTGTGTGTGTGTGTGTGTGTGTGTGTGTGTGTGTGTGTGTGTTTGTGTGTTTGTGTGTGTGTGTGCACTGACGTCAGCTGACTCGGCTGTATCGTTTGTTCAGTTGCTTTACGGCTCAGAGACGTGGCGCTGACTGCTCGACACAGAGCCCCTTTATATTCACTTCTTTGTCTTTTCATGCTGATCTGTATTCACTCTGACGAGATTTACTTTATCTGCACCTGAATAATCTGAGTGAAATCCCCTCGTTTACTTCAGTAAACAGAATTCTGCTCTCTTTTCTCCCGCTGGTAATTAATAAGCAAGAAGAAGATGCTGGATCTGAACCAGTTTGACTCTTGGCAGCAACAAATAATCAAATTCAAACATGAACTGCATCTCAAAATTTCCCAACATGCATAAAGAACCCTGACTGTGCTGCTGTCTGCAGTAGCTGGTAATAACAGTATAAAACAGCAGTAAACTGGCTGACATTTACATGCCTCTGTATGTCAGATAATATCACGCCTGCAGAGCTTCATCCACATTTTTATAGGCAGGATAAAAACATATCTATGATCTGATAGAGGGGATACGGACCTAAATACCGCAGCTCAGACTGAACACTTTAACCCTTTGAAACGGGAGCAAAGTGGCCTCAAAAACATGGGAGCAATGAAAGACGAAATGATCCAAAAATTTGCAAGAAGTTAGTCAAAAACATACAAGAAAATTAACTAAACATAAGAATTGCTTTAATATTAGTAAAATAAATAAATAAAAAGTAAATGACCTAGCAAAGTGCCTAAAAATTCTAACAATTTTATGAAATATTTTAAAATATTCAATAGTAATAATTATAATTTATTTTGCTGCGTCATCCCACCATGTGCTTGTGTTGACATCGTGTCAGCAGCGTCTCAGTACGTCAACATCAGACGCAGAAAGATATCTGGAGTGTTATACTGTATGTCCATGTTCAAGTCAACTGCGAAGCCAGGACATGTGACGTGTTGGGATGAGAACGGGTTGGGATGAGAACGTGTTGGGATGAGAACGTGTTGGGATGAGAACGTGTTGGCGAAACTCATCAATTTGCGTCATTTGGCAGAGTTTCGTTGCGGAGTGAGAAGGGAAATCTAGGCACTGGTTGGTTGGCGTTCACCATAATTCATCTACACGTCCCACACACATTATTTTGATACACAGCTTGTCCAAAATCGGCAGTCCCTTTGAAGTACCCCTTTAAAAGATTGTAGACTTCTTAAACAAAATGTACGTAACAAAGCGCACCATTAATCCTTGTCATGGTGGAGTTTACTTAATTTAGTCAGTTGTTTGTGTTTTGGAAGTGAATATGAACATAAACAAAAAGAATAAAAGCACAAAATCTATTAGAAAAGTAATTAAGCGGACTGGAATCAGCTGTGGGCTGTGTAAATGTTCTTTACTGTGTTTAGATGAGACTGTTTGGGTGGAAATCTGGCAAAGAGCAAGTATTAATTACACAGAGAGCGGTGCCGGGATTAAGCAGCAGATGTTACAAACTCTGCATCTGATGGCTCTTTATGCTGTTTCAAGAGTTGTAAAAACAGATTAGAGGCAGAGAAAGAGACGAGTCAACATGACTCAGCTCTCTGACGCTCCACAATAGCAAAATATTACACTTGGCCTTTCCCCAAATCTGCAGCGACAGATGGAGGAATGACCTGACCCGACACTTTTGCTTCCAGATGATTTAAAACAACGCCACGTCGGGTCTTCACGCGCTCTGACTAAGACGGACGGAGACAATGACTTTGTATTTTTTAAACATTCATCATTTTTCATACGTGCTTAAAAATGTAAAAATCCCAAACTGTAAGCAGCAATTTACAGCAGCCATCTGTCTGAACAAAGGTTGCCCAGATTACCCTCTGCGGGGAGACTCGTTCCAGCAAAGGCTAATTAAAATTTTTAATAGCAGCACTTTGAATTATTCATTGTATTGCACAGTTGCTGTAAGAGCGAGGCAGACATTTGTTGTGACACTGGCCGTGTCTCATCTCGAAGCTGTTTTGGAGGCTGTCAGGCTGACAGGAACGCTGTTTGTGGGCGACAAACACAACTTTATTGTCAGTGTGAACAGGCGATTCAAATGTGACGTCAAACAGATTCTTGGTTTTATTTATGCACTTCTGATTTCTGCATTTGGTTGACATTCTGTCAGTTGAAATGAATCAGTATTTGTGCTGGTGTCTCGTCTGCAGAGCACTTTACCTGAAACTCTGATGAATCTGTAATATTAACGGCCTCGGCACATTTCAGAGCAGCCACCTCACACACATCACGTCTGTTAGCCCACATGTCAAGTCTCAAGTTTTACCTGCAAGACTCGAGTTTACAGACAATTGACACTGATGTGATACTTTTTTTTTTAGTTCTGTTGTGCTGCCTTTTACAATACTGTTTCCAAAGGGCAAAGTTTTCAAAGGTTTCAGGGGGGCTTTGATTGGTCTGGTCTTTATTTTATGATTAACACAGACTCCTAGTTTCTGTGTGACATGCAGTTTTCGGACAGCCTGTCATATAAACACAAACCTTTAAACAAAGCGGTGGCTAGATAGACCGTCTTGTGAAGTGGAGGCTCAACTGCAGCGAACACTCACATTTGAGCTTATTCTCCAACATCGCTGATGGACAGCCGACTCCAGTAACCATAAACTGTATAAAGTACCACAAGTCATCTGTGTGCATCACTGTTAAGTGTCCTCTGGAAACAATCCAACAACCCCCCCAAAAAAATCACTAAGTTTCTCTCTGTTTGCGCTCTAATTCTAATAAAATGTGTCTCTCTTTCTGTTTTCGGTGCTGCCCTCCCTCCTCCCTCCTCCATCGCCGCCTGCTCCTCCTGCGGCTTCAACACTAAAGGTAAGAAAAGCAAACACACCCTCTGTGTTACACTGCTGTGGCTGATTTGTGTTTAACTGAGAGTCCACACTCTGCAGCTGCAGCATTTTGTCTCCTCAGCTGCAGTCTCAAGTGGACATTAGAGGAACTGCAGCTTTTGGCATTTTGTGTTGGCTTTATTTTCAGCCTCAGAGGTTTCTGCTTGCTTTTGAAGCTTTAGCTCTCTGCTGTCACATTCACAGAAACACAAGTGTCTTCTCATCAGATTTAGATTTCCTGTAACACCAGTAATGTTGTCTTTGTTTAACAGTGGGTCAGTTTCACTCTTACAGCCTTTTTATTTCCAATTATTGTGCATGTGTCGGAGTCTTTGCACACGGCTCAACACCTGCCCTTATTTAGTGCTAAGGGGTGTTACCTGTGCTAACAGGTTACTGAATATCAAGTGGGAATCATCATTCAGTCCAGGCTGTCAGGGCAGATTTGGATGGTTAAAAACTGTTGTCCATTATTCCCCCTTTTTTCAGGTTTCTGCTGTCAGTACTCTTTATGTAGTGTGAGAATAGCAAATACAGCTCCTATAAGACCTTGATTATTCATATGAGCCTTTTGGCTGCACAGCAGCTATAATTAGGACCGACACCGCGATGCGAGTATCCTCTTGGTATGCAAGGAATTATTATTTTACTCCCCAATGAATCACATTTTTGGAGGCCTAAATATGCCCTAAAACTCATGAAAGTGGTACGCTCGTTCAGCCAGGCAAAAAAATCCGTATTTTGGTGGTTCGGAAACGGGCATGGCAAAATGGCTCTACAGGCCACATGTCCGACAACCCGCTCCAGCGCCGACATGTCCGACAACCCGCTCCAGCGCCGACATGTCCGACAACCCGCTCCAGCGCCGACATGTCCGACAACCCGCTCCAGCGCTGACATGTGCGATGGCCTGCTCCAGCGCTGACATGTGCGATGGCCTGCTCCAGCGCTGACATGTGCGATGGCCTGCTCCAGCGCGGGGACATGTCTGATGGCCGCTCCAGCATGGACATGTCCCATAACCTGCTTCAGGGCAGGGACATGTCCGTCAGCTTGCTCCAGCGCAGACATGTCCAATAATCTGCTCTTGCATGGACATGTCGGACAGTCCAAGTCTCAAGGTAAAAACTGTGCAACTGTCAGTAATTTAAAACAAAGTCACAGTGCAGCAATGCCAGAACAGATTTGTTTTCGTTTTCTTGAGGCCAAATGGGTTGTAAAGCTCACACATGCGACTCAGACATAAAGCACAGTGAACACACAGCTACACTGTCAACATCATAAATGTAAACTCATTTTAAAGTCAGTTTACTATCTTTATAGTAAGATGAAAAGTTAATGCTGTTTTAAAAAATGAATGGTTTCATTTTGAAAGTTTTACATTTTAAAACAGCAGCAGAAAAGCGCGTCTTGTTTTTTTGGAGTTCAGCTGCGTTTGTTTGCCTTGTTCACATCTTTGAGTGAACGCAGTTAACCTTTTTTTTGTTATCAACATGCGTCATTGGCCTCACTACACTCAGCTTACTCTAAGCAGCCACCTCACAGAACTTGCATCAGCGGTTTATGTTTCCTAATCACCTCGTTCAGTGAAGGGAGAGCCTTGTTGTTCTGCAGCGTCCTCGCTCTCTGAAGAGAGTTTGAAGGTCACCGCTGCTCCTTGATGGCTGCTGTACTTTTGATTCCAGCTGCTTTGAGGCATTAAGAGGAAGGCTTAGCGTTAATGTCATTGCAGCGCCCGAATTGGCTCTGCTGGGAGATTGCAGCTGAGAGGCCCGAGAAGAAGCTTTAGGGAATGAACGGCGGGCGATTCACGAGATAAACGGTAAGAGATGGGCGGACCTGCTGGCCGATACAGAGACAGCGTCCAAACACGAGCTGCTGCACCAGACTGGGGGGGTGGTTGCAACTGCTTGGATAATTTCTCCTTTTGGTGCTTGTTGCCTTGATCCGATGTCTTTAAAAGAAAGACATTGGGCCAGTGAGCGGCCACATATGAGGGATTTCTGGGAGCTGATAGTCCACGATTTCACAGAGGAATTGTGGATTCAAAACTTCTGCATGATCCTCTCAACTTTTGAAGAGTTATGTGATGCAATAACAGCTCTTGTAATATTTCTTTGTCTTGTATCAGACTGAAGAAGATCTTTGTCTCTTCCTCCATTCACACATACTGCACCACGTTTTTTACAGTGTTATGTGACTCATTTTTTTGTACATTACATGACCTATAAAAGCCAAAACAGTGTTTAGATTTGCAAAATTTGGCATGTTTCCATTAGACCTATTTCATATTCCAAGTTTCATTTTGCACAATTTGAGGATTAATGGAAACCCACCTAGTTTTGACTTTCCTGCATTTAAACTGAAGGAGCTAAACTGCAGGTGTGATCGGTAGCGTTAGTGTGTTGTCTTCATGTCTTCTGTCCTCACTCTGTCTGTCTTCGTGCTGCTCTCTTGGGCTCACTCAGACTCCCTTTGAACAAGACATTAATCTCAGTAGGACGAGCCAGTTAAATAAAGGTTAAGTAGATAAAACAAATGTGTAATGTGTCCTTGGTGACATCTTTACCCATTAAGTCTAAATGGAGAATCAGCAACTCCTCTCTTCCTCCTCCTCCTCCTCCTCCTCCTCCTCCTCCACCTCCTCCTCCTCCTCCACCTCCTCCTCCTCTGCTTGTTGGGTAGAAAGTGCTGCTCATAGGCCAACGAGGCTGCAACACCGTGACACCGCAGCGGCTCTCTTAAGGGACGTTCAGGATCATTTTACTGTGTAATTAAAACCAAAGCAACCCCCTCAACCTCCGGCAGACTCCCCTCTCTGCCTCTAATTGCTCTGGCAGCAGCTCTGGAGTGGCACCGCCAGCCCTCTGCTGAAGTCGCTGGACTCTGGACGGTCAATTTAGCGCCTAATTCTAATCCCCATTGACTTCAACAGTGCTGTGGTTACGTCCCGAACATTACCGAGTTACAGAGGGCGTAAAACAAAGGAGGCAGGGGAAGGACAATTAGGACACGTTCATGCAGGAAAGCAAGCCAACACTGTCTTCAATATTTGACATTATTTTTTTAATTTGATGTCATCCATACATTTTTATCCCAATATTCACGAAAATATTTAGTTTAAAATTGCCTCTTAGTGTGAAAGCCGATGCCCAAATAATCTTAAATCACCTCATAATTCTTTTATTAGTCGGCTGAATTGCAGTGAAATCCACTGATGAGTGTTTGTTTACTGCCTCCTCCACAGTCTGCTACAATCCACCAAATTAATGCAGCCAGCGCTGTGGAGCCTCGCTCCCCCAAAAACGGTCAGGCTTCTCTAAATTGTTGGATTTGAGGTTTTATGCTGTTGGGTAGACTCCATGTCTTTATTCAAATCATCCTACTTGCATAAAGTTATCATTAAAAGTTATTTCTTCGAGCCTCCTGCTTTCGTTTCCCTCGTGTTTCACCCTCAGCGGACTGACTGAGTGCTGTCTTTGATTGCAGAGCTTCTCTGGCAGTTGACCACAAACATTTCGCTGGTTTTTCATCTCGTCCACAGTCAACACTGCACCTACTCACCTGTTTGTTCTGTGATCAGCAGACTCTCAGATGTTTGGATGAATTTAGCGCTATTCATACTGGACTAGTATTATGTGGTGATGTGGTAGTAATGTGCAATAATTTCATAGGACGTCTGTGATTTTTATCACGTGGAAATTGGTGATGTCCGTAATTTGCAAAGTTAAAATTCCAGGAAAAATTACTTTTCATATTCCGGTAGATCGTGGGATAATATTAACACCGTGTGAATCAGCATTTAGACTCACAAAACTTCCAGAGGAGTCTGTGAGCTGTCACACTAATTTCTCAGGATTTCAAGTATCAATAAAAGATTAATTCACATCCTTATTACCAAGATATTATCTGCATAGTCTGACATTTGTCTTCAGTTTTGTAGATTTAGAGAAAAGAAGCAAAACAAGGATGAAGAATTAAAAAACACTTTCAGGCTAATTGAAACTGATGATATGTGATAGTGTAAAACTGTAATATTTTCTGAGACAAGTTATTGTACCATGAAAGTGTGGTTGCGACCGCAGTCTCCAGTAATGTTATGTGTGTTTGAGTCCACTCACATCAGATGAAAACTAACTTTAACACACAAAAGTGGACTGCTTATTAAGGAGTCAGCTGTTAGTGTTACGAAGATGTTTCTTAATGCTACAGCTGAGATTTTTATTCAAACAAATCGGACTGTGATAAAATAAGTCCATGCTGTGTTTTTAGCGCCTTTTCATCCATCAAACTTTGGTATTTTGCAGCATCCCACTGCTGTTTTTTCAGCAAGAAAAGAGCCACAAAACGCTGTTTACTTAAGATCATCATACTTGAACAAAACGATCATTAAAAGTTATTCGTCAGAGCTTCTTGGTTTCGTTTTCTCCGGCTTTGCTCACAGCAGCCTGACTGAGGGGTGTTTTCTTTGATTGCAGAGCCTCTCTGGCAGTTCACCGCTCACATATCCAAACACATTCAGGACTCGCTGGTTTTTCATCGCGCTCGGCTCCACAGTCAACACTCCACCTCCTCAGTTTGCTCCGGGAAGCCTGAAGGCTGCTGATGCAGAGCTGTGGCTGTAATGGGCTCTCAGCAAAGCACAGTGTGTTACTGGTATATTGGAAATCTCTAAATCAGAGTCCGGCTTCAGCAGCTGACACATAGCGCTGCTGTGGCAGCGCTCCAGCGGTGGCACTGCCACGGAGCCGGTGAACCCCGCGACCCCCCAGCGGACGCTTTAGACACTGGCACCATTTAATCCCCATTGATTTTAACAGCTGTACCATTATATTAAAGGCGAGTGTGAGGCTGAATAGAGGGAAGAAATACTGCAGATAAAAAGCGAGGAGGTCCGTGTTAATTTGTCTCAGCAGAGTCTTTAGCAGCGTTATTAATAAGTGAGGTCAGTAATTAGGTTTTGCCTGCGTGTACTCAGTCATTAGAACAGTGGAGTAATAAAGGTAAAATATTTTACACAATTAATTCAGCACCAAGCTGCTACGTGCCAGAAAAAAAACTGCATGAGTGTGCTTAATCTTAATGAGGCAAAAAATACGTAGTCATTGATTCGCAAGTCTTTGCATTCGAGTCCCAAGTCAAGAGAGGCAAGTCTCGAGTCCTACACTTTGATTCTGGAGTCCTAAACAAGTAAAAATGCACTTTTTTGAAATTGATTTTATTTTTCACTTTTTACCAAATGAAAAGTCATTTTCACAACATATTATTGTGTACAGTTTGCAAAAATCAGGCATGTTTTTTTCTTTTTAATTTGTATTTTTGTGGTAGGTTTGTTAAATAGTTTATTAGCTGTAAAGCTGTCTATAAAGCTGGGATTAGTTTGCTAAGTGAGTGCACTTATATGTTCCTGGTTCCTCTGTCAGCTGTGATCAAACGTAGTCAGAAACTTGTGTCAGGTGATCATGGAAAACGGGAACCAAAATGATAAACAGGAAGGAAATCCAGGTCCTCTAAAAATGTGAAAAGAATGAAGAGTAATTATATTAAAAAGTATTTATTATAGTGACCAAATCAATAAAAAAGACATGTTTTGACCAGTGCCGGCCTTCATCAGGGCTTTAAAAACATCGTCCTTTGTGCAGCTTTTAATGTCGAACGAAGTTGGAAGTTGTTGCATCTTCATTTGTAATTTTGGCCTCACACATTTTGCATACTGAGGTTAGTTTTTGCACACAACAAAATAATCTTTGGAATTATTTTTTTCCACTGAGGCTCAGTAACATGACGTTAGTTTCTTTTATTGATCTCTCCTGCAGCCTGACTGAATGCTGTCACATTGGTTCATACAGCACAGTTTTATTTCTGAAATGTGAGGAAATTATTTTTTTTTTAAATTTTATTTTTATTTGTTTTGTTTTTTTTATTATTATTTATTTTGACTTATCTTCAGGTAATTTTCTTGTACTTTGTCATTTCTTCATTCGTTGTTTATTGCTTTCCCCCCATGTTTTTGAAAGAAATAAGCAAATTTGCCCTCAGTTTCAAAGGGTTAATATATTGATACACGTATAGAAAAAGTTAAGCTCATTACTTTCAGAAATATACTCCTCTTTAGGATGAGTGCTCCTGCTCATCGTTCTCTGTGCTGTTGATATCTCTAAGATCTGAGTCAGAAGACGTTAATGAAACCCTCGAGAGATGAAGTGAAAACTCAGGAGCGGCTTCCTGCCTGAGGCTGAAGGTGTTCAGACACCGCAATCAATGGAGTCCAGGATCAGCCGGGTCATTTGTGAGCCTCTGTTAGCTCAAATCAGAGTCTACAGTCCAGCAGTGGAGGGGGGACGAGGGTCAATACGAGCGAAAGATCTGGAGCAGTACGAGAAGTGACAGACGGACTGATTGAAAGAGAGAACAGGAAGAGGAGGGTGGTTTTTGGTGTCTGAGTCCGGGTGCTTCACCCCGTCTTAATGGCCCTCAGCAGCGTTTTTGTGCCGGCAGTTCATTGGTTTCCACGGAGAGGAAGGTCCAGAGCGACAGCAGCGGAGGTGGCCTGCTGTTCGGGGGAGCGAGGGTTCAGCTCCAGTGGCATTTCATTTAAAGCCCTCCAACACAAATCAATAGGGGACAATCAGGCCGGAGAGCACGCTGGGTTTGTGTCAGGGTACCATTACAGATCACCTGACCGCTCCAGGAGCCAATCAGAGAGCAGAGACGCTGGGGGTGATGGGAGGACTTTGATGCAAGCCGTCAGTGAGCTGCAGAGGAGCCGATTGTTCCTTTAATGGTAAAAAACGTTGAGGTCTGAGGGGAATCTGGAGTTTTTCTCTCACCTTTTTACCAAGCAGGTAGATTTTCCTGACCAAATCACGGCTGGCTTCCTGTCAGAGCTGCTGGCAGAGACGTTTAGTCCGAGCGCCAGCTTTCAGCTGCTGATTAGCACTTCCTCCCCTCTCCTCCTGCTAGACCAGACAAAGCGTTTCCATTTAGCTCCAGCACTCACCAGGAGAAAATGTTGGCACTGGAAGTTTCCGCAAACCACAAACATGTTTCTAAAGTGACATCGTTTCTGAGCTGACTGCGTTCAGACACCTTTCACAAGCACTTCACAAGTAGTGACCTTTAACACAGGAACTGATTGGTTTAATTATTCTATTCTATTCTATTATTAAACAGGGAAAAATGGAATCAGCAAGTGGGCGTCAAATGTCTCACAAACTTCAAAAAAGCAGTAAAAGGTGACAACGAAATGACCTGAAAATTACCTTCAAAAGAGAGAGACAAAGAGAAAACCATCAAATAATTAAGAAAAAATTATGTGATATGTTTAAAATAAGCCTACAGAAAAAGTTCTATATTTTTATTAAGATTAAACTGAGTGTCTTTTAAAAAGTCATTGCTGTGTCTTCCTGAAAACATTACATGACAACATTACATTTTTGTTGCGGTTTGGCTTTTCATTTTCACAGTGAGGTTTGGGGGGCCTGAAAATGCAAACTTTGTCAGAAAACTTTTGCAAAATGTTCCAGAGTGAAATCTTTTGAAAACACCTCTCGTCTGTCTGTGTTTGCAGAAACGAGCATTTCCAGTCTTAGTTCTGATTGGGTCGGCACGTGCTGTCATTTCATTTTGAAGAGAGTTATTTATGAAGTATTTGAAGCCAATAAGATATTGTAGATTTGTCTTTTAAAACAAACACGTTTTTGTCCCAGTGAAAACTGTTTTCTCTCTGACATTTGTGTCCCGTGTGGAGGTCTGTGTGCCTGAAAGGGTTTCAATAAAGAGCTAAATCTTTGTCTTTAAGGACCTGCTAATCGTCAAGCTCTAGTTTCTAATGAAACACTTAACGAATGCTTTTTAAAGGTCAAACAGTGAAGCCTGTGAACAACAGAAACACAAACAGGGACAGAATCGACTCAGACAGCTCAGTCTGCAGAGAGGTGCTCCACACCTCGGACGGTTTATCATTCGATACATTTCAGTCAGAAAAATCTCTCAGTTTTGATGGATATTGATTTTAACTTGGCATGAAAACTTCCACAAATTATGAAACCCAATATAAATATCAAAATTATATAATAAAGGTTACAGAAAAAAGTGTTTTATTTTAGCAATTTTTCCAGTTATTTCCTGTTTTTGTCCTTTTACTTTTCTTTCTTTCTTTTTTCATTTTTGTAACTTTTTACTATTTTCTTTGCTAATTTTTGGGTCATTTCTTGTTAAGTTGCTCCTCGCCCTCTTCCCACGATTTTAACAGCAAAGCCAGTTTGCT
This sequence comes from Plectropomus leopardus, assembly GCF_026936395.1. Classification (NCBI taxonomy): domain Eukaryota; kingdom Metazoa; phylum Chordata; class Actinopteri; order Perciformes; family Serranidae; genus Plectropomus; species Plectropomus leopardus. The sequence goes on from NC_142194.1 coordinate 1,095,433, forward strand.
GAGGTTTCAAAGGGTTAATGTGGATCGATCATAGTGTTACATTAAATTAACTTCTTGTGAGAGATGCATTTTGTTTCTGTAACTTTTAAAGGACAGAAAGTTTTCGCTTAAGCAGCGTGATGAAATTCGGATTAAAATTTATCGAGGTTTTACAGCGTGAGACGTTTTCAGAGTGTCAGATATGAGCAGCAGCCCGCAGAAGCGCCCGCCGTCCTGCGTCCTGACGGCGGAGCGTCCTCCCATCAGAGCTCCCGTGTTTCCACTCTGATAAACTTCAAACGCCACTCGAGCTCCAGTTACTGACTGACTGTGTGTTGACTTACCTGCAGGCCGCCGCTCAATCCAATCTGCACACCACAAACACATTTCACACTCGTTAGCCGGAGGTGTGTAATCACTCTTTCTGCACGTTTGGTTTCTGTTTCAAACAAATCCTCCCCGCTCCTCGTGTGGATAAACGCCGCCGGTGGTCACAGAGCGGTAATTAGAATTTAACACCAAGGTATGATGTTTAGTCTCGTGTCCGGTATCGCGTGTTCCTGCAGTGGAGCTCCGGTTTGTATTTACCTCGTCCTTCAGCTATGAAATCAATCCTAATTACCGCAGCTTCCTGTGTCGCTGTGAAGGACGATGCTCTGTTTTTTAAGCCTCCATGCCGGCGATAGCTGAGGCCAGAGTCCGTCCGTCCATGCACCCATCCGTCCGTCCGTCCATCCGTCCACGAGCCCGTCCAACACATTCTTATGAGCCCGATATCTCAACGCCTCGAGTGAATTTCTTTATATTTGATACAAACATTCGAGTAGACTCAAGGATAAACTGATTAGATTTTGGTGGTCATACGCTAAAGGTCAAGGTCCCTGTGAACTCATTTGTCTCATTCTTGTGAGTGCAAATGTTTCAAGAAAACCTTTTGGGAATATTTTCATATTTGGCACAAATGTTCAAATAGACTCAAGGATGAGCTGATTAGATTTTTAGTGGTCAAAGGTTACATTGACTTTGCATTCGTCTCATTCTTGTGAATGCAATATCTCAAGAACACCTTTTGGGAATTCCTTTAAATTTTGCACATTTGAGTAGACTCAGGTGGTCATAGGCAAAAGGTCAAGGTTCCTGTGACCTCATCTGTCCCATTCTTGTGAACGCGATATCTTAGGAAAACTTTGAGAGAATATTTCCAAATTTAGTCTACTCAAAGGTTTGTTTGAGTAGACTGAAGGACAGCACCGCGTGGCGGTATTTGTAGTTTATTGCTGTTTTTTCAGACGTGGCTGACAGCCGGCTGGCGCTTGCAGCTCATCGATGTCACATCCAGTGAATAATTATCCTCCTCTTCTGTGTCCTAATTCCTCTTCTCTGTGTGATTACAAGTTCAGACTTTTGAACGAAATGAAAATTCGACCGCTGTGAGCTGTATTAGTTGAACACGGCAGCACAGGTGGTTATGAAGATGATTTGTCTGTGTCTTCGTCTCTCGGCCGCTCGAGCGTCCGCCGCCTCCTGATGAACGCCGGTGCACCGCCGGCTCCGTGTTCACCCTTTTCTGGGCCAAATGAACCGTGACGCCTCCGCCAAATAATTAATTTCTCATCCCCGCTCTCCTCCTCGCCGCTCCCTGGCTGCTCCTCGCCTCTGAACTCTTGGCTTTATGGATTTCACAGTTGAGGGACGTTGCAGGGGAATGGGACTGTAACGGACTGCTTGTTGCTTGTTTTGGCGGAATAAGGGAATAAAAATGAAATCCAAAAACAAACATCATCCTTCTCGCTCCTTAACTGTCTTTTCTCTGTCCTCCCACCCTTCCCACCTCTCATTTTCCCCCACAATCCCCCTCTCTCTCCCTCTCTGGCTGCACCTCGGCCTTTGCCCGGTATGTACAGCATTAATCAGACCCCAGCTTAGCGCAGGGTAAATAAAATCAGGGGAGCACTCGAGCTGAACATTAGATTGGAGCGGGAAGGAGGTGGCGGTGGCGGTGATGGGGTTGTTGTTGTTGTTGTTGTTGTTGTTGTTGCAGTCGAGCTGCTTTGCTCGTCAGCCGTGGCGGCGCGCTGCACACTTTTAACCTGCGACACGGGCGGCGTCACATCACAGAACCGCCCAGCGGCAAATCAGATTCAAACATGGAAGTGACGGGTTAGTTTGAGCCACAGAGCCGATCGGAGAGAAACTGGATGTTTTTTCTGTCGGTGGAAAAACGAACCTGCAGGTTTTCTCACGATGTGCTGAAATTCTACATGTTGAAGGAATCAGATGCAAAGTGTGCATGACAATGGCTGAGCGGTGCTCATATTAAAGAAACCAACACGTCAGAAATCATCTGCAATAATGTGGCACAAGAAACATAAAGACCCACAAATGTATTTTCTTGTATAAATAAATTTAAAATCACGTTAACCATCATATTATCTTAATTTTATGTTGTTTAACCCTTTGAAACCTGAGTAGACTTGATTTCTTTCAAAAACACGGACGTTTAAAAAAAGAGAATTAAAAAGTGAAAACAAAGCAAACAAGACAAAGAAAAAGTCAATTTTGTTTACAGTCTTTTTCTCTTGATTAAGAAAAACAAAAATGTCCAGATCTACTAATTTCTTGCAAATTGTGGAACACTTCTTAACAGGTTACTCATCGCCGTTTTCTTTTTTATGCAATCATACCAATTTGTTCAGGTTTAAAGGTTGAAATATCTGTTAAAGGCGTCTGTTATATCTGTTAAACAGCAGCACAAGAAAAGTGATGTTGCTTCAGATTACAAAGGGTTAAATGTATTTTGGTCCTTTTCTTTACAAAAAGTATATGAAGGAAAATCAGTGTTTGTTTCCTCGTGTAGAGAAAGATGAAATAAAAGTCGTGGTTCTTGCAGGTAACAGGTGCACGCTGTACTCTGTGTGTGGATGTTTGGGAGCAGCAGGTCCGTGTCCGTGTCCGTGTCCGTGTCCTCACTAACTCGGATCGCAGTCGTTGATGCAGTCAGCTCCGACCTGCTGATGATAAAACATGAACTCGTCCGGTGACCTTGTCTGGTGATAAATTCAGCAACTGCGTCTCGGTGTAAACTGTTGCTCTCTCATTAGACGGCCGGCCTTTGCTGCGTGATGAAGTGCATCTGCTCTTTTTCTTTGAAGGTTAATGTTATATTTCACGAAGGTGTAATCATTTCTTCTGACATTAGCTGAGCGGTTTGACTCTGGCCATAATCAAGTCCATAAATCCCCCAAAGTCCTTGCTGCTGCGCAGTTCTGGGCTTGTTTACAGTTGAGTGAGTTGTTTACATGAAGGTTAAAACCCGCCGACATGTTAAAGGCGTCACATTACATGTTTTTTTCATCATTTCCTGTCGAACTTCTGACTGAATAATTAGATCACACCTGACACAGGCTTTTAATTCTTCTTTTTTTGATCATTTTGACTATGTTCATGCATTTAGCATCAATTGTGCGAAAACTTCTAGGATTTTAGCACGTTTCAGGGATTTTTAGGAACTTCAGGACATTTCTCAGATTTTAGGACTTTTCCTGGATTTTAGGACTTTATCAGTGTTTTAGAACAGGGTTTCAGGATGTTTCTAGGGTTTAAGGGAATTTCTAGGAATTTGGAAAATTCCTGGATGTTTGGCCTTTTATAAAATTTTAGGTCATTTCAGATATTTATGGACATTTCTAAGGTTTAAGGACATTTCTGGGATTTTAGGACATTTCTAGGATTTTAGGTTGTTTGGGGCTCAGCTAGCACCTCTGTGGGGGGTGCAGGGATCCTCCACCAGTCTTCAACCTTTGTATCAAAACTAGTTTTCATGAAGTTTTCACAGTGTGGATTCTACCTGTGCATCCACCTACGCACGCACGCACACGCATGCACGCACACTCATGCACGCACACGCATGCACGCACACGCACGCAGGCACGCACTCGCATGCACACACACGCACGCATGCACACACACGCACGCATCCACACACACGCACGCACGCACACACATTAGGGTGACAGTATGGTGGGATTAGAGGAGGCTCTTGTAGCAGTCTGAGTGTCAGCAGCACTTTCTGGTGCAGTGATGAACTCTGGCTGCGGCGCTGCTGTCACACATCCTGTCAGGAGTTTGTTGTAAACTCGCTCTGACCTGTAACGCAGGAAATAATATCGTCTCTCGCCTCTGACGGATACAATCTGTGCCCCGGCAGAGGAGCAGCAGCCCTGACACAAAGTATGTGTCAGCGCTCTATGTCATTCGATTCAAAGTTAACTTTTTAACTCATTTACTTCTTCTTGAGTTAGGGATTCGCTACGTTTCCCAGAATGCCTTTGGACAGCCTCTGGAGACGATGTCTGAACCTGTTTCAAGTCGTCTGTTGTTTACAAGCAGGTGAAGAAAGTGAAAGTGAGGAGACGAGAGAGGGCTGAAAGAAGTAAACGGCGCATTACTCAGTTTCCTCTCTTCAGATGGATTTCCTGCTGGAGTTTTAATGGACGCTGTAAGAACTGAGTGTCAATGGCTCATTAAAGCGGGGACCGTCCCCTGAGGACGACCTTATCAGACGGGACGCCTGTTGGGACGTTTACAAGCAGCAGAGTCAGGACAGAAGAACAGTCCTTTTCTTGTGTGTGATTGGAGCAATTTACAGCCAGAGTTTACTGTCCAAGGTGGTTATCCAGAGACAAAGAGACAAAGGAGGAGACAGGGGAGGAGACAAAGGAGGAGACAGAGGAGGAGACCGAGGAGGAGACCGAGGAGGAGACAGAGGAGGAGACAGAGGGAAGTTCACTGCAGAGCCGCAACACGTGATGACTTGGGATAAAAACACGTTGAAAATTTGGGATGTGATCGATACTTTGACATCAGATGAAGACAAATATCAAATACGTTTAAGTAAAGAAGGATTTTACCAATATTTAACGTATTGTCTCTGTCTTTGTGATGGACTGAAGTGCTCATACTCTCCAGGTGTCTTTCAGTTTGACTTTCTCAGGTGTAGTTTTGGGGGAATTATTTGAAGCGCCTTTTCTGGGATTTGTGGTTCGGTTTTAGGCGCTCAAAGCACTTGGTTAGGGTTTGGAAAACATCATGTTTTGGCATCTAATATCCGGTTTGGAGGCTGGACGTTTCCCAACCTCTCATTAAAAAACAGCAGCTTTTGTTGTTTGTGGGAGTGGAAAAGTGGTCTGCAGCTTGGCAGCTGTCTTTCACAGGTGTCCCTCCATCCATCATCTCCTCTTCTAATGAGAAACTCAGCTCATACTTCTTATCTGAATGACATCATGGGTACGAGGCGTAAAAATCGAACATATCTGAGCTTTGCAGAAATGTAGATTTTCCTGTGGTCACGGGGCTGATCGTGATGTATCATCACTATCTGATGCTCCCTCAGTTTGTACATAAAGTCTTTTATCAATATTTTCATCTGTTTGTTATGAAACCAGCATGCATCACTCTCTTCTCACCATAAGAATCAGATACACGTTTGCAGCTCGCCGTGTTGGATTGCAGCTGAGCGGGATGCTGCGTTATTTACTCCATCGTGTCTGAATTTTTCTGCAGTCAAATATCTGTGAATCAACGGAAACATGGAGGATGATGAACAAGAGAAGCTGCAGGTTTGTGGAGGAAACGCAGAGAAAAACTGATTATGTTCCTCTGCAGCAAATCTGTCCGTCTGTCTGTTCCTGTGTTGGTATAATGTACATGCAGGAACCCACATAATGTGTGTGTGTGTGTGTGTGTGTGTGTGTGTGTGTGTGTGTGTGTATGCAGTTTAGTGGGGGTAGGTCGTAGGTCAGTAGGACTAACACGTTTTCATTACAGCCCTGCTCATGACGTTTTAGGTGTCCTTTCATGCTTTTTTCCTCTTGAAATTTTTCCTCCTGGCTTTTTAAAAATCATTTCTATGTTGATTATTTGACCTTTGACATTTATTAACAGGTTGCTTGTTGTCTTATTTTTCTGTTGTTGTTTATTTTATTTGAAATGGCACCAATTTGCTCAGAGTTGAAAGGTTTTAAATATTTGTAAAAAGCATCTGAATGCAGCACAGGGAAACTGATTTCACTCCAGGTTTCAAATGGTTGAACCGCAAAGTGGCAAATAGTATTTAAATAAAGATATTAAAAAGCTCCTAAACTAAGTTTCACAGTATATTTCAACATAAACACCCAACAGGTACCAACAATTAAAACAGAAAGTGCCATAAACCTCATGGGTGCCATGAGATGCACCACACAGGCCTCCTAAAACATCGAGTTCCACAGAAAGACGCACAGTCACATGACGGACCACACAGAGTGTCACAGCGAGGCACAGAAACGGCACAAACTGCCTCGTCTTGTCACCGATGTGTCTCAGTTAAAAGCGAACTTGCGTCGTCTTCAGCGGGATGAACGTGAACAACAGAATCGGCGCGCTTTGTGGTGCTCTCATTAAATCCTTTTTATTCCTTTTCTTCTCCTCTAATCAGAGCTGTTGACAAATCTAACCAGCTCTGTGACTCCACACTCTGATATGAAATTAAAGAAATGAGGCTTTGATGGCGGCTCGGCTGCCGACTATCAGTGACGTGCCTCTGGGATACGACGCCCAAATAAGTGATTAAAATTAGCATGCCAATCCCTTTACCCGCTCACTGTGGCTTCATTATGTCTCTGATGTGCATTATTTGTTTCTCTCTGCAAAAGTTCAGCCGAGGGTGTTTGGTTTTCATCGACACACTGACGGCTAATGCATCGACTTTAGAGGATGATTTTTTAACACAAACAAAACCTTAATGGTGGCAATCTGCAGCGTTAAAGTGAAAACAGACAAGTTTTTAGCTTTAATTTAAAATTATGAAATCAATGATGATTGCACAATTTAACGTCCACAGATTAATGACACCATTAGCATTTAGATCTGTTCCTTATTAGCCTCATTATCTGTCTGCTCCTCTGTCTGCTTCCAGGAAGAGAATTTACGAGTCTCGAAATAGTGAAGGAACAGCCGTCAATCCTGCTCCCAGCTCGGCTTTTAATAAAGAAAACAACAACAACAATAACAACAAAGATATCAAGGTTACACACAGTAATGTGCATACAGTTATGGTAAAAAGAAAAGATTTCACAGAATTACAACACAAAAAGACACAAATATCAAGGTTACAAACTCCACTATAAGATATTATAAAATAGTTAAAAATACCTACAAAAATTTTATTTCTTTTCCACAAAGGTGGAAATTTGCACTTAGTTTCACCATAAAATACATCAAAGACACAAAACATATAAGAATAAGCTCTTATTCTCTAAAAACTAACTATATCTTATATGTTAATATTTGGGGTCATTTGTATCACGCAATAATAAATTCAGTGTCAGCCAAAAGTAATGTCATGTCATGCAATACATAACATGATCGAGCATAATTTACATTTCCAAAAATGGATGTGATGTCACCCAGTGGTTGTGAATCTGGATTTTTGAAGCTATAAGTGACCATATTTGGACAAGAGGGTGAATCTAACCTGAGTGCTAGCTGCTAGTTTGGTCATTTTGCATTTAGGGTCTGTGATAATGCAAATAATAATTTTTTTACTTGCAGAAATAGGCATAAAATCATTATAACAATCTGTACAGAGGAGTAATGTCCGACTGTGTTTTAGTTCAATCAAACGCTGAACAAGACTTTGCTCGGTGACCAATTAACTTTTATGAATTGAAGACACACTGAAATAATAACAGCTACAGTTACAGCCATACTGCGTCAATCTGAGGTTACACCGCGGTTACCGAAACAACAACATGTGTAACTTTGCTCCCTAATAAAACGTAAACAGGTGAGTTTTATATAAACATGTTTCTTTCTGCTGTAAAGTTCATTTTAACATGAAGGTCTATGTAAACTGAGGTTTTGGCTTCATATTTCAGCCCTGGAGGCTGCGGTTTGGTGTTATCATGTGTTTTGGTGACAATGACACACTGAGCTGCGTCCACATCTGCATCCTGTTTGGCTGCGTTTGAGCGATGTCACGGCTGCTGCAGAGCAACACGGACGGCAGCTTCATGATCTGAACTCTCTCTGAACAACAGGGCGGCTCAGTGACGGCCGATTAGCTGCCAAACTAACTGGTTAACTGCTCTCACTGTTTTCGGGAGGCTCCAGATGCTGATTGGTCGGCTGTGTGGTGGATTAGAAGCTCTGCTTGTGTTTGGCTGCTTGTTGGCGAGTCTTTCCCGTCCTGTTGGCAGCAGCGAGCGGCGGATTCAGACTCCAAACACTCTCTGTTCTCACTCTAAATCTAATAAAATGTGTCTCTCTTTCTGTTTTCGGTGCTGCCCTCTCTCCTCCCTCCTCCATCTCCACCTGCTCCTCCTCCATCTCCACCTGCTCCTCCTCCATCTCCACCTGCTCCTCCTCCATCTCCACCTGCTCCTCCTGCGGCTTCAACACTAAAGGTAAGAAAAACAAACACACCCTCTGCGTTAGAGTGCTGTTTCAGATTAGTGTTGGACTGAGAGTCCACACTCTCCACATACTGTAGCTGCAGCGTCTTGGCTCCACGCTGACCTAAATCCAGCACGCTGGCTCGCTCGGGGCACGATGAACGATGCCATCGATTGGGTCGACTCCACGACTCGACCGTGGCCCAGAGCTGGCCCGAGCGCCTCTGACTGGAATGTGCCGCACACGAGCCAGAGCTGGCTGGTTACGTGTCCTCTGGTGGCAGCCAAACTCTACATACGGAGCATTTTCAGAGTGGTTTTTAACTTCCAGGCAGGAAATCAGCTTTAAATTTAAATGAGTTGAAGTGAAACTCTCAATGAGCATTTAGTCGTTGCCAAAGTTGCCACTTTATTAAAGAGGAGCTCTGTGACTCTGTGGAAGCTGGATGTGGCCATATTTGGATGTGAGGGTGGATGTTGTAAACTTTATTGAAGGATTGACGACATTACAGCTCTCCAAAAGTGAGGCCAAAACATCTGGATGGCCGCTGGTGTCTGGCTGCAGTATAGGTCAAAAAGCCTGCACTCTCCATGTTGGTGTATGGGACATGGGCCAATTTTGATTTTGACTTTTGCGTTTGGAGTTCTTAGCAACCTGATGTTTGTTTAAGTGCTAGTCGTTCTGATGTTTGGTTTGCGTTCCACGTGGCTGCTCACAGTTGGTCGGACGGGTATATGACTGGATGGAGTGTGAATCTTTATATTGTTGGAGATAACGCAAAGGCTAGCTGCTAAGTTGGTTGGCACTGAAAAAAATGGACCTATGAGTCTTTAGAGGGTCTTTTAGTTCAATCAGGCTTTTTTGAAACGACCAAAACACTGAAATTAACTTTCATGAACTGAAACCACTCTAAAAGAATGACAGCTACAACTGTGCTTATACTCTGTGTATCTGGAGTTTTGCCACGGTTATGTTACCAAAGTAATATTGTCAACGGACGACACCCACCTGTTACTCAAATCAACCATGCCCTTAGTTATGCATAACTTGCTTAAGCCTTTAAAAAATATGAACAGGCGAGTTGTGCATGAAATTCATCCGTACAGTCGACATGAATGTTGAAATTAGCAATAGAGACCAAAACATGCTTTTCTTCTGCTGTAAATTTGGGCATTTTAACATGGCGGTCTGTGGGGGTTGACTCACTCCTGGAGCCAGTCTCTAGTGGACATTAGAGGAACTGCAAGTTTTGGCACTGAAGCTTTGGCTGATTTTTCAGCTTAGGAGGCTGCTGCTCAATATGACTCTGATGAAAGGAAAGTAGTTCCTCCTGAATGCCTCAGAACAATATGCAAATCAGGAGAGAGTGGCCCCTGGCCCCTGGCCCCTGGCCACTTGTTGAGAGCTTGCAGTACATGACCTTTACTGAGGTGGTTAAAAACAGCAGAACTGTACAAAGTGTTGTTTAATCAGAAGGCAGAAAAAGTGAAGCAGTCTCCTTCCTGCTCCGTCAGCAGAGGACATGATCAGCCTGACTTTGTTTTTGGCGTTGCTTCTTGATCTTCTCAAGTAAACATGGACCTGGGAGGTACTCGGGTGCCGGTAAGGTTGCGTTGCCGTGCCGACGAGCGGCCCCTGTTCCTCCTCCTCCTCCTGCTGCTCCTGAAGTCCTTCCAGCTCTCTGTATAAATAGCAGCGTTCGAGGCGTTTTGAAATGAGTCCAGCTTGGCCTGTTCTGCTCGCTGCAGCGAAATCATCCATTATGTAGAGCTGTGAGACGTGCACGGGCCCCTCATCAACACTCACACACATGCTCATACACACACACACACACACACACACACACACAGAAAAACACACAAACCCAGTGCTTCTAAGTAGGTAGACATGCATACAAACATAAGCACAATCAGTGATGAATGCAAAAATATGTCTATCTTTCTTTCTCTCATGAACACACACACACACACACACACACACACACACACACACACACACACACACACACACCTCTGTATGTCGATGCACTGACCAGGAGGTGTGATGCAACCAGCCTTGTACTTGTGTTTTGGTCAGTAACACATGATTTATTCAGTGTTTGTATGTTCAGAGTGTTGCAGCACAGAGTGCTGTCTGAGATACATGGCGCGCACACACGCACACACGCACATGCGCGCACACACACACACACACACACACACACACACACACACACACACACACACGCATTAGTATTTTCCTCCACCGCTCTCCTCACCTCTGCGTCTCCGTGCGGAGCAGGGAGGCCTCTGAACTGAACCTTGTGTCTGGATAGCATGTCTCACACACCAGAATGAATATCGGAATTGCTCGCAGATCACAGTTCAGAGTTTATTTACTCGCGAATAAGAAATGATAAACCGCGCGGGAGGGGAGGGGGGAACAGCAAATACAAACAGTGCGTGGGAGATAAAGCGCCGGTGGGGCTTAACAGAAGCACCCAACCTCAGAGGAAACAAAGTCAAGACGACAACACCCCGAGGATTTACTCAGTGAGGGAGGGGGGCGCGCAGACCGACCGAAAGTCACTCCCTCTCTTGGGCAAGGCACTGAAAGGTTACAGGGAAATGCAGAAAATGACGTTTTGTTAAAAATATTGATACAAACATTTTAACTGTATTTTTTCATAAAACTGAATATTCATATGCACACCACCATCTGCTGAAAATATTTGCCTTTTCGCTTTATGGCCTTCTCCATGAAATCAGTCAGATATCACGAAGCTCATATCTACATAAACATGGATTCATGACAAGAAGGCGGGTTACTATTAACCCGAAATTGGGAATATAAAGTACACTTAATAGAATAACATCTGTTTAGAAAAAAACCCATTTATCGCAAAAACGTTTTCATGCTGGCATGAGGTGGTATTTCAGCCGAATGGAAAAACACATATTTTGCAAAACTAATCTTAGAGGACTCTTTAGTCTTTTCTAGGTCACATGATGCTGTGAGGTCACATTATGCAGCAGGAGCTACTAGAGCTGTTATTGCATCTCATAACTCTTTTCATCCGAAAGTTTTGAATCCACAATTCCTCTGTGAAATGGTGGACTACATCTCCCAGAAATCCCTCACATGTGTCCGCTCCCACGTATAAGGGGCTCGCCTTTCCATCATGGCTCCATAACACGCCTACGTGGCCTTGGATTGGTGGCTGTAATAGAAAAAAAGGTGCTAATGTTTTGAACATCCATCGCCATGGGATGTTATCACCAGAGGAGAAGTCACACAGCATCACTCAGAGGAAACACGGTCAGCTCCGTGATGAAAACATAAATCGCATTAGTTTTGCAACAGTCTGTGATGGAGACCCGCCTCCTGTCTGTGTTTTTGGTTATTTTTTGGCTCCCACATGTTTAATAATCCCTTGCAGTGAAACTATCTGCAGAACTAACAGAAGAACTGAGTTTTTGTTCTTCACTTCCTCTGTTTCTGCAGCCTTTTGTCCTGCGGCCTCGTGTCCGCAGCTTTGGCCTTCCCTTTTATGTGTTTAACATTTAAAAAAAAAACAATGGAGAAGAAAAGAGCATGCTGTTAGCGATTGAATATTGGTCTTTATTGGCCTCCTTATTGAATTAACATTTAACATTTTCCATTTGTGGGATCATTTTCCCTGAGGCGCCTCACGCTTTAATGAGGGCAGGAATAGTTTGAGAGGGTTTCCTGAACGCCTCATCGTCTGCTGAGCCGCATTCATCACACGAAGTTCAGACGAGGGCAGGAGGGAAAGACGTCCGTCTCCGTGCCTTTATTCGGTCATGTCATTCATTGGTTCCGGTGAACCTTTGGGACGTTGTCTTCATTTAAAGAAGGACAAAACTCTGGTTATAATGAAGCACACGGCAGGGAGACCCAACCCTCTTTTCTCTGAGGGCCACTGACAAAAGGCCAGTAGGTCAGTTTCGGCAGCCGCAGACATGTTTTTCAGGATTTAAGAATTCTTATGTATTTTATTCTATTTAATTTATAGAATTTGCTGGCATTTCTCAGATTTATGGATGTTTTGAGTATTTTAGGAGGATTTTAGGACATTTAGGATTTGAGGTAATTTAAAGGATTTAACGTTTCTAAGATATCAGGACATTTCTAGGATTTAAGACATTTTTAAGATTTTTGGACATTTCTAGGATTTTAAGATGTTTCTTTGTTTTTGGGACGTTTCTAGGATTACAAGACTTTTTAAGATTTTAGGACGTTTCTCAGACGTTTCACAGATGTTAGGCCTTTCTATGATTTTAGGACGTTTTTAGGTTTTGAGTATATTTTTGGGATTTTAGGCCATTTCTAGGACATTTCAGGGATTTTAGGCATTTCTGAGGTTTCAGGACATTTCTAGTATTTTAGGACATCAGTGTCTCAGCTGTGTCCTGTCCTGTGGGGGATCCTCCTCTGGCTCTTTTTCGGACCAACTAGCTCTATTTTGATGCTGTTTTATGCGCTCTGGCACCTTATGGAGACTAAAAGGACAAAAACTATTGAAATAGAAAATGATTGAGGGGCCACCTGGCATCCTATCAGGGGCCAGATTTGGCCCTCAGGCTGTATGTTGAGTATCAGAGGCATACAGGAATATAACCTGGTCGGTCTTGATATCTCACTTAAAACTCTGACTCATGAAAGCACTTTAAACTACAACATCCACAAAAAGTTTTCCCACTCAGAGTTTTGTCTTCATTTTCGTTTTTTTAACTATTTACAGCAGCTGTGATTTAAGCACCTCACCTCAGATAGCTGAGGACCAACTGTGAGGTGACATTTATGTCATCTGTTCACTTCATGTTTTTCGGCGACATGTCTGCTTGTCTTCCCGTCACCGTGCAATCATCCGGGCACAGATGAACGTTTATGAAGCGGCACACCTGAGACTGTTTTTTTTCTAACACCTTCTGACACCTGAGATCACACCGTGGAAAATTTGTGCCGGTTTGACACCAAATGACTTTTCTCGTGATTTCACTGTCAAAGACAAATTTTCAATGTCTAAATAATATCCTGAGAGTTTTTCTGGAATTTAAGGTTCAGCCAGAGTAAAAGCTTTTAAACCAGGTTGATATGAAGAGCCGGTCCACTTTAATTTGACTCACCTGCAGCTCCTGATTGGAGCATAATGACAGAGAGGTGTTTAAAGTTGATACTCAAAGGTCCCAATCTGATTTCTATTCGAAGCCAAAGGAACATTTGGTGATTTTTGGTGATAAATTTTTGCAGCTCAGTGAGGCTTCAGTCGCTCTCTCAGCACTTAATTTGGTGAAAAATTAAAATTTTGAAACCACTCATTTCTACAGTCTCCTCCCGCTAAAATAACGCGCTTATAAACAGAGGCTAATAGTGAGTCGAGGCATCAAAATCCCCCAAAGTAAAGTTTATTCACAAATACAGTTTATCTTTCGGGATTATATTGATGCTGAACTGCGGAGAATACTGTCGACATGTGTAGCCTTTTACATCGTGTTACTGGAGTAATGTGTTTTTGCAGACAAGTAAGGAATTGTTCAAATGTTATATTTTTTAAAGGGAGTTTGGTGTAATATTTTCCACCAGTAACTGGATGGGAAATAATCTCAGAAAATTCCAATTGTAGTCGATGTTTCTGTTTTTGTATCCGTTTGTTGAATTCGGAGCATTTGGTTTGAGCTGAAGATGATTATGACTGAAACTGCACTTCTTTGCTTCTCTGTGTCAGTTAGCTGTTCCTGTTTTTTCTTTTTCTTTTGTTTGTTCTTTCAGAGGCTCGTTCTTTCACACTGATTTTTCTCCTTTTTTTTCTTTGTGCTATATCCTGTGATTACACGGGGCACTTCCACTCAGCAGGTGCCACTTGAACCGCTGTGACAGAAGTAAATGTAATTTGCCACTTCAACCCTCGGTTAATAGGTTATATTATGTAATTATTCTTGAAGAAATAGGTCCGTAGTGGGCGGCTGTAGCTTCAATACCGCTGGCTGTTTTGCATTTTCTTTTAAAAAGCAGAAACGTACGGAATGTTTTCGAGCTGATTTCCAGTCTCCAGGCAGTCATTCACATCACCTTTCCTCAGTACACTTTATAAATCATGTCATGATAATTAAGTTATATTTCTGCAGCTTCTGTCAAAACAGTAGTTAAAAATGCTTTTTAGAAAGCAACAAAATAAATTAAATGAAATAAAAGAACATGAGACATAAACAGGAAATATTAGCGCTGTCAGTGCCTCTGTTCCAGTTTCATTTCATATTATTTGTAATATTTTAATGTCATTTTGAAAATAGTAAATGCTCAGGGTTGTTAAAGGCCAAGTGTGCAGGATTTCAGGGGATATATTATCAGAAAGTGAATATAATCAAATCAGTGTGTTTTCTTTAGCGTCTAATCATCTTAAAATAAGAATAATTGTGTTTTCGTCACCTTAGAATGAGCCGTTTATATCTGCATAGAGAACAGGTCCTTGTCTATGGAGATCGTCATGTTGCATCGCCGTGTTTCTACAGTAGCCCTGAACGGACAAACCAAACATGCTGCAGAGAGAGAAACTCATGATTTCACGTCAGAGACCCTGTTTCAAAGCCCCTCTGTTGTCTTTATTGAGTGATTTTCATGGTTTAAATCAGCTGGTCTGTTTGTCTTGGAGAGGAAGAGACCTCAGCGGAGAATTCAGCTCCCCGTAAAAACCTCCTGAAGACTGGACGAACTCTGACCAGGAGAAGTGTCAGCTGGTTGTAATCTGCAATCCTCGCTGCTCGACGCCACTTAATCCCCCTAAATCTTACAGGCTGTTCCTTTAAGGCACTGGGACACGTAAGTGATGATGTGTTTTGTGTCATTCTGCGGATTTTGTCTGGTGGAGGGACTCGTTCTCGTTCTGAAGTCGTCAAATACTAAAGCTTTTGCGGTGCATGTGGCGTAAGATCCCGACACCAAAAGCCACCTTTCTCAGCTGTATGATGGTTGGCGTGAGTTAGGAGTGTGGCTGTTGTGTCTGTGTGATACGCAGCTGGACAGCTTGATTCTAGTCTAATTTTGTTTTGTTTTTTTAGATATTTTACCATGTGCCTTTTTTGCCTAATTCTAACCATGTGTGTTTGTTGACGTCCTGGCGTTGGTCGCATGTGCTTTTGTTATCTAAACATAACCTCGTGCAGCATCATCCCACCGTGTGATGGTGGTGTCGTCACGGTAGCGACATCCTGGAACTTCAACAGCAGACGCAGAAAGACACCGAGAGCGTAACGTGTAGATGCAGAGGTCCACTGCAGTGTGGCGACGTGTGATGACTTGACATTCGAACATGTTGCAAAATACTCAAACTGTAAAGAAGAGTTAAATGACAAGAGAACAGCACAACGTAAAATCATAAATATGTTAAAAATAATGAAATGATATAGGAAGTAGTACATTTGACTAAAACAGAACAGACTAACTAAACTAAACAGACTAAAACATACAAATATATAGTACATCGATGAGTAAAGTTTGATTAAAAGCCAAATAAAAAAGGTAGATCCTGAGTTTGCTTTAAAATATATGCTGCCTTTACTGCGATATGCGCACACGTACAGAAAGATCTAATATCATAAAAAAGGAAAGAGAAAGTTTTTTATGATGCTTTTAAGAACATAAAAACTCGGGACTGATTCGACGTTTGTGAACTTTGGATCCATCAGCAGAAGGTCAAAGTTTTTGGCATCAGTCATTTTGTTTATAAAGAAAAGATTTAATCTCTCGCTGGAGTAATAATGTAACTCAGTCTCATGTTTCACGACTTCTTTCTAAACCGTTTCCTGCGTGAGGCGCTGGCGCTGCGATCGGCCCGCGGTGCTCTGAGATGCAGGAAGTCGCCTGAAGCTGGCGACGTCCTGTGTGACAGTGAATTATCTTTAAACGCTTGTTGACAGCCATTATCTTCGGTGGCTGAGTTTCTGCTGAAGTGCTTTATCTGTAGCTTTTTAGCGTTTGGGACCACAAACACTTGTGCTTTTTCCTGAATTTGTGTTTTCCCGAGCGCCGCCTGGGGCTGATATGAGTCATCACTCGATGCCGGAGCCTAAACACGGTTTTAGGAACACAGAAAAAAAAAAGTGATTGTTGCTCTTTCTTTCCTCTTCCCTGCCGAATTTGCATTTTGCAGCATTTGAAGTGAAAACAATCCGGATTGAAACACGCCGAGGAGCTCATTCTCTCTTTCCGTCTCAATTTCTCTCCCTCTGATTCTCTCTGTTCTTCTCATTCTCTTCCTGTCTTAATCTCTGCTTTTCTCCAAATGATCTGCGGCTGAAAGCTGCGAGATATTACATCTCTACACATCTACAGTAAATAGATTCTGTCAGCCATTATCTGCCGCTGTGTTTCCACATCCAGGCCGAGCCGCTGCCAGTAATTGTTGTTGTAAACCTCCAGCTATCATCACCTTCCATTTCTTCACAAAGGCCAAACATCCATTTTGGAAACAGCTGTTTTTATCAGCCTCTATCATCAAATGATGCTCCGAAAAATAACTTTGGCTCTCAGTTTCCCTCCTGTTTTCTCTCCGGAGACTCGCAGTCATTTACTCAGCAGAGAGGAACACGGCGGCTTGTTGTTGGAGATAAGTGCTGCTTTAATTTGTCAGAGCAGACACGGAGCAAAACACCGCAGGAATCCGCTCTGACAGTGTTTTAAAGGTGCGTTTTCTTCTGTTTGTGTTAAACAATTTGTAATTTTGTGGACACAAACACACAAAGTGCAGATAAATCTGAGTCCATCCAAACTGAACTCTGAACAGTTTGCAGTAATGACTACAAACATAACTGAAATCATTTTTAGTAATGTCTTTATCATTGCACCTCTTTTTTTAGTTTTTAATGGTGATTTAATAATTTATATATAAATATATATAATTTAAATGGTCTATTTTTTTTTTGCATTTATTTCTTAAACATACATACATTTTATTTATTTAATTTTTTTCCTGACAATTTTTCCCGCCTACTGTTTTTTTGCACTAACTACTACAAACAGTAAGACTACAAACATATATTACACTTGATTTTAAATAATTTTAAGTAATATTTTTATCATTTTATATTATTTCATCTCGGGCTGGGCGATATGGAAAAAAGTCCTATCACAATATTTTTTTCACATCAGTCAATATCGATATATATCATGTTGTTATCAAATAAATATTTCTGTCGAGCTTAAAGGTTCCCTTTATGAAGATATCATAACCAGTGATGCACCATAATGATTATTTCAACCAAAACCGATAAACCAATAATTTCCAGCTTCTCGTGGCCGATAAGATACCAATAACCGAAGAATTAGAGCAGAGCGGACACCGATGGAGACACCGACGGAGACGACACTGGCGGAGGATGAGAGCGAGCCGACATGACTGAAATTCATTCTATCAGCATTCTGTCGACTACGTCTCATATTTCAATCGAATAAAAGTTACATCGTTATTGATATCGTTATTGTTTTATCGTTCAACCCCCATTTCATCATTGCTTTTTTTCAATGGTGATTTTTTTTCTGGACGATTTTCAGCGTTTTTTTGTCTTTATTTATTTAGTTTTTTTTTTGCCGAATTGCCCCTCGTTTTTTTTAATTCAGGTTTTTTAAAGGTATCAAACTAATTCTCTCTGCTTTCAGAGGGTTAAATGCTAATAATTGGCATCTGAACGCAGCACAAGAAAACTGCTGTTTGTCCGGGTGTTCCAGCTTTAAGAGACCATGAATATAAGTGAGGACACAAACCGTCTGCAGTTTGTCTTACGCTGTTAAACATCAGCTGTCAGCTTCTTCCTGCCCCAAATTATCGTTACCATATCGACCTTTAAAAATCCACTTTTGGTCATCGTCTGCTTTTGTTCACATCACATGATCGTCATCGTCATCAGAGGCGTCGCCCGGCTGTCGTCTTTGTCCTCATGTTGGCGAAGTGACTCTGAGCTGGCGTTCCTTCGTATGTTTGTTCATCAGTTTCAGAAAACTTTCCAGTGTGATTATTTCCTGCATCCTTTTCCTCTGTGCAGTTTCTGTGGTTGCCATGGTAAAGTGAGCAAGTTGGAAAAAAAAAAAAAAGTCGACGGCGGCAGCAAACTGTTTGGAGAATAAAAACATCTGAATAATGAACACATCTGTTATTCCGCCCGCCTGAAACGTCCACCATCAGCTGCAGAAACAAACGATGAGTGTGTGGCGCCTCAGGATGTGTGTGTGTTGTTTTCACCCACTCCACTTCCTCCTACTGATCGCCTACGGTGGCCCACAGGGGCCCGCAGGGGCCCGTATCACTGCAGCAGGTTTTCTTCGCCCCCTCAGCTCTCGTTCCTCCGCCGCTCTCTGATACCGCTGCTCGTTGTGACCTCAGTGTGAACATGCCATTATTGTGCACTTACACTCTCTGTCGGGTTAACGCAAGGCCGACGCAAAGTGAAGTGTTTATCTGCTGAGTGTACATTTATTTTGGCGAGCAGGAAGTGAAATATGTGTGTGGGTTTGTGATGTGATGGATGTGACCTGGCGGGCTGCTGACTCACAGTTTGCTGCTTTTGCCCCAAATCCTCCTCACCAAAGCTGTCTGCAGCACACGCCCGCTTCAGTCGCGTCATCACGGCGTTTCCCTCCTCTCACATCCTCGTTCCTGTCGTGTATTTACATTCAGACCCAGACTGCGGTGACGCTACGGCCACGTTTAGATGAGGACGGCCCGAATGAAAACAGAAAGTCTTTCCTCTGCATTTTGTAAAAATGATCCTTGTATACACAGATCCACAAAAACAACCGAAACGCTGTAGTATGCACGCCAGGCCAGCAGTTAGTGGTGTAACTTTATAATGAAACACCATAGAAGAAGAGCACATGCAGTTTCTATGAGGAGATACATTAACACGTTTATATGGCAGCGGTGGGACATGAGTGAGGCATTAAATTTAATGCTACATACAGAAATGAAATTAATTGTGAGAAACTCGATATTTGAAGATTCATCCTGAACCTGTTAACCAACTAAAACTACTAATAAAGATTTAGTCAAACATGGAATTGGCAGAGGGCTTTTATTTTGAAAAATAAAGACATTCACACTATGAATTGATGCAGAAAATCAAGTGTGTGATGCTTAAGATTTTGGATGCTGTAACCATCTGTCTCATATGTTTCTATTTCAGTGATAAAACAAACCTCATCTGTGTTTTTTGGCATAATTTTGTATGAAATCGCAGGAAATTAAACAGTTTTTCCTTGATTAGCTGATATTTCTGTGTGCAGATTTTCCTCGTTTGAGCACAAAGTCACATTTTGTCCTTGCATCTCTAATTGTCAGTAATTAAAGTTTGATAATTTGTTAATAATTTGTTAATGATACGTTTTCAGACACCTTTTTCTACGCAGAGACAAAACATTTTGGAAATTAACTCTTTAAGTGTGGTGAAAGCCGCTCTTTAGCTGCTGCGCAGACGGGAATATTGAGACCGATGCTGACGGACAGAAGCATCAAACGCTCACAGGAGATCGCGGAGGAGCTACACGTTTAAATTCCCACCGCCAGTCTGTCTGCGTTTAGCCTCCGCTCCGCCCCGCCGCCGATCACAAACATCAAAACTCCAGTTACGTGTTTTCGGAGTGTAAGAGCGCTCACGCTTCACACTCGAGCCGTCAGGTCGGCTCTCGGTCGGCCCATCAGGCTCTGGTTTTCGGCTCCCCGTTCTGCCTTTAGCAGTCCCAGCGCGCTCTCACTGTAAGCAGGATTAATAATTACAAGTTCATCCATTATTCATTTCTGACATAAGCAGCTCACAGTCGGGTAAACACACATTCACAGCTTGACTTCCTGTCTTTCTTTGAGTCTTTAACTTATTCATCCGGATTTGGGTTTTTCTGCAGAACAGCACATGAAACGAATCGAAGAGCAGCAGAGGGTGACCTCTGACCTCCAGCTGCTGATCACCACAGGAGAAATAACTGCAAACACGATCTGCTAAAGTGCTTCTGTTATTTAATTCACCCTGTGACACCTCCAAAAAAACCCAGATTTATTTCTTTAAAAAAAAGATTTATTTCCAAATCCAATCAACCTAATTTTGTCTTTTTTCATTGATTTTGAAAGAAATTAAAGCAAATTTTCTCACATTTCAGAGGTTTAAATCTGTATGAAAGAAGCAGGAGAAAACCTGCCTTTTCACCTCATGTTTTTAAAAGAAATGTAACCGATCTGCTCAGTGTTCAAAGGTTCAAACAGCGTCTGAACCCCAAAGCAGCACAAGAAAACTGATATCGATCCAGGATTCAAAGGGTTAAATTGTTCCGATGCAGACCTGCTCACGTCAGTGCAGGACGAGTATCTGCAGCAGCTTCAACGTCCACACACAGTTTCTGCCTTTTGTTCCGTCTTTTTTCTGTTTTGTGTTTCTGTTTTGTGTATTTTTCTCTTTTTCCAGCATCTCTCTCTCCGTCCGTCTGCATTACTTCCTCTCTCTTTTATTCTCTCTCTTTTACTCTCTTTCTTTTCATGCAACAAACGAAACAAACAAACAAAAATGGAAAAAAACGTAGTATTTCAGCCTTCCTCTCGCTCAGTGCAAACGTGCAGTTTTTTGGGAAGCGTCTCCTGGTCTTTGGAGTTTTATTTCCCATCAGGTCGGATCAAACGGCGGCGAGCCGAGTGTGACAAACAATCACAGAGTTTCATCACGGAGCTTAGCGCCGGCGTGCGCCTCCTGAGGGGCCGGCTGCTCAGACTGCAGGAAGCAGGAAGTGTTTTATCCCCTCGGAGCTCACATCGCCGCGGGAGCGGAGCCTCCAGAGAAAACGTCAGCTGGAGCCGAGGGCTCGCCGCACGACTTAAACCTGACGGTGACAGCTGTGAGAGAAAGAGGGTTTAACCAGAACTCAAATACTCAACAAGACGGATTCACCTGTTAACACCAAATCGACATCAGTTTACTTGTGCTGCGTTCAGAGGCTTTTCACGAGCATTTTGACCTCTAAGACGTAACTACTGAAGAGTTCAAAGAGTTCAAACTAAATATTGAAACAGTTTTTCACATCGATGCTGAGAAATTTTGTTAATCAGAACTCATTCTAATTATCGTCATGTGGGCTGTTTAAAAAAAACGTAACATATCGTAACTCTAAGTGACATTTCTAATCGATGTGAGACAAACAAAGTCTCCGAGGTGTCACCGTCACCTTGAACGCAGCCTGTTGACACCTGCGAACATATTTCCTGTTTTCAGATCTAAAGTGAAATAATGAAACGTGTCGCTGCAGGACGAGCGTGCATTAGCCGCTTTCTCTGAGTGTGTGTGTGTGTGTGTGTGTGTGTTTGTTTCGTACCTGCTGATCTGACCGAACATTTCATTTAGCAGTTCGTTCCGCAGCTTTAGTTCTGCTCAGCCTGCGGATCTGAGCAAAGCTGCATTTCAGTGAACGCACCTCAGATGTTCAGATTTTACCTTCCTGCAGCACTTGAATTTCGTAACAATCATTCCTGTTGAACGTAAAATCTTTGCTGACACAACGTGCTCATGACCTCGAGACTGTTTCACTTTGTTAATGTAACTCTATGGAGCTGATTTTTGTCTCTTAAACGCACCTTAGGTTCACTTCTGTTGATTCAACAACACTTCTAGAAGCCTTCTCATATTTGTAGCGATGTTGCACTTGCATTATTCTACTAAAATTACTCTTGTTGAACGCACCTTTGGTTGATCTCATAAAGCACCTGAGACTGTTTCACTTTGGTAAATACAAATTAAGTTGAGTCTCTTTAACGCACCTCAGGTCACTTCTGTTGATTCAACAACACTTCTAAAAGCCTTCTCGTATTTGTAGTGATGTTGCACTTGCATTAATGTCCTTAAACAATCATTACTCTTGTTGAACCCACCTTTGGTTGACCTTTGCTCGCTGGATTTACATCCCCAACACTCCTGTAAACATTAGCGCTCTTGAACATGCTCCGCGTTGATCTGACCTGGCTTGCTATTCTATTTGTGGCGTTTTCTCTCTTGTTGAACGCAGCCTGTGTGGAGGATGCGTTTGGAGAGAGCTCCACCTGTAACACCTCTGAAACGTCGGCCGTCATTGAATGCGGCCCGTGTGGAGGATGCGCGCTGACTCGGGGCCGGGGCCCGGGGCCGGGGCACATCACAGAGGATTAGCTCTTATTAGAGCTGAGTGCGGACCATAATGCACCACAGGTGGCTGGCTGAGCGACCCGCCGGCGTTTGGCTCAGTAGCTGAAGTGGATAGAAGGCCAATTATCGCCACATTCACACCAGAGCCAGCGCGGCGCCGTGGGCGGCGGCTGCTCTCTGCTCCGCTCAGAGGGTGAAACAAGGACAGAGTGATGCTTGACAGAGCTCGAACTCTCTCTGCTGCCGCAGCGCGAGGGGGCGGGGCGCCGCCAACACCGCCAACCGGCTTTGTTTCAACCAAACGGTCTCCTCAGAGTGGATTTTATTGGCGGCCTGATTAGTGATTTGATTTTAACCCTTAAACACCTGAATCCACATCAGTTCATCTAAGCTGCATTCAGACGACTCTCACGAACTTTAACCTAAAATCAGAGAAAATCTGTTTGATTCCTTTCAGAAACATAAAATCATGAGCAACTTAGAAAAAAATGTTCAACATACTGCAAAAAATTAATAAAACGTGAAACAGAAATGATCTGCAAATTAGCTATTATTATCTGATATTATCCACAAAAAAAGTCCAGACAACTATATTTTAAATTCTCTTAATTATATATTTTAAAAAGTTGTTTTTATAATGCACTACAATTTGGAACAAATCTTTAAGAGCTACAAGGTAAAAGCATTGGCCTAAAAAACAGATAAAAACAGTCAGTATATTTTATTATCAAGTCACAGAAAACACGATGATAAAAGCAAATAGAGCAACCAGCAAGAGCATATGTAATTTAATTTAATTTAATTTTTATTTATTTCTTATGTTTTGGTACTTTTATTATTTATTTTCATGTAGTTTTCTTGCAACTTTTTACTAATTAATTTTTTTCTTTTTTTTGGGTCCATTTCTTGTTTATTTATCAGCGGCGTCTTCCCATGCTTTACAAAGAAATCAAACATATTTCGTCAGGTTTCAAAGGGCTGAAGGACGTCACGTTAATCTGAAGGGACACATAAAGCCCTCATTAATTTATTTTTGTAATTAATTCATTGTTTCCGATATAATATGCAGTCTGGGGACGATCTTTGGAGGTTTGCAGAATAGTGTTTCTCTCCCGTGATTTCTGACTCCCGAACGACTCACACTGTCATCTGCTGCTTTTAACAATGCTGCTTTATTACGGCCGTTATGGGTCTCCTGACCTGACCGAGAGCCAAATTTGGGCCCTTAACGTTGCACTTTCCCAGTCTAATAATTAGTCATTTTTAAAAGGACCAGAAGACAGTGTTGTAAGTCTCCTGGGGGACATAAATCTCAGCACCTGGAGTGTGCCTCCTCTCACGGTGTCCTCCATTTAGACGCCTGCAGCTGAACTTTACGTCAAAGTTTTTAGTTAAATTCCACTTCGAGTTCACCTCGCTCGGTGACAGTTTACTCCGTGACTTGCAGTTTGTGGAAGGCCTGGACATCATCTCAGATTTCAAATATCGTTTTGTCTTTTTTCGATTCCAAATGTTATCGAAGTGGATGGATTAAACCTAGATAGTGAAATTAGTCATTTTGGGGGTTTTGACGTTCACAAGAATGATCTCCTGATTTACAGACATCTCTTTGTATGTCAACGGGAAATCGTCTTTCTGCCCGCCTACGTCCTGAGGGCTCGCTCGAGACTGCTCCGGAGGCTGAAGTCAAACTCGCAAACGCATTTTTATCGTCTGTTCGGCACAGTATTTGCGGTTGTTCAGCTGAGTTTGGATTAATGTGAAACTCGCGGCTGTCGTCCGCTTCTGCTCTGGAGTCGCTTTTTTCTGGAAGTGGAGAAACGTACATCATCACACGAGGACGGAGCGAGCTCAGAAAGAACGCAGCCGGAGATGAATCAGCTTCATCGATTACAAGATACAAGTTTTCTTTTGATCTTTTGATTTGATTTTTGAAATCTGAATCACTTTGGGCGTGTTTAAGCCGATCGAGGTGTTTATATGGATCACGTTTCATCTGTTTGGGCTTTTAAACTGATTCTAATCAGATCAGAAGTCTCTCTGGAGTCTGACCGACTCCTAAAATCACGGTCCTTCAGTTGATGCGTCCTCCCGTCACACGAGGACAGTTTATCTGCGGCTCGCTGTGTTTTAACAGAGGAGAGTAAAACTGAAGCTTACCTAAGAGAACATTTTAAACTCCAGACATTAACTTTCTTCTTTAACTGCTTGTCCTGAAACAAAAGACTTTCTGCTCCATCACGCCTGATAGGACAGAAGGGAACAGGAAATGGATGCACTTCCACTCTGAGGGACCGCTCAGCTGCAGCAGAAAGCATCTGAGCTTCATCTCAGTTTGGTGAATTTCACAGTCCAGCGGAGCGCTCGGGGGACACAGCCCCAGCTCGACTCTTTAAACTCCTCTGACATTCCCCGTTTGAGTCGAGCTGGAAACGCTCTCTGCCCGGCGGGGAGGGTATCACTGATAAACGAGAGGTCAGCGCCGCCACGGGGGTCGTGTAATGCTGACCGGGCTGCGGGGGACGGCGCCGAGGGCTGGCAGCGTCCTGCCACTGCGAATTAGCGTTCCGTCACGGAAATACCAACGAGCCAGGGCGAGCGGGCTGACCTTAAAGGCAGCAGGAGGGCGACAGGTGTCCCCGGGGGGGTCGGACAGGCGGACGTACTGAAGGTGCAGAGAAGAAACAATCTGCCGCCGTTTTCAGCCTCCAGCGGGCCGCGTGAAGTTTATCTGAGAGTAACGTCTCTGTTTTGTGAGCACTTCTTTAAAGAAAGTTTCAAAGTGCTTACGGGTAAAAATCTGTCCAACTTCCCCCGAAAAAAACGGCACTTCACTTCTTTGCCTCACTGTTCCTTAATGTCTTTGTGTGTGTGTGTGTGTGTGTGTGTGTGTGTGTGTGTGTTTTTCACAAATAAAGATGGTTCTCTGAGGGAAGCGGCTGCAGTTTGTGACGGCGAGACAAAGTTTTAAAGGCGGTGATGTAATGCGGGGGACGTGTGGAGGCGGGGTTTGTTAATGCAGCTTTGACTTCAAAACTTTTCTCCCTCTGTGAGATTTTCTCACCTGAAACTCATCAGAACGGCGGCGGCTCAGGAGCTTTAAGAGCGGCGGGAAAGTTTCTGCTTTAGATCGTCGCTGTGAACTCCTGACTGACTTAAAAACAGTGAATCGTGATCAGCTGGGATTTCTGCCGTCAGAGGAGTTTAAACACGGAGCTGCAGTCGCTCTGACTTTAGTGTTGTTGGTATAAAAGCTCTGAATGTGCTGATTTTTTGTAAACTCGCTGTGAAAACACACTGCAAAGACATACAGTCATCAGGAGGTTCGTTTCAGCAAACCACTGATACGCTACACTCGTACATTTTACACACCTCATATCAACGTTTCTAAGGGACGTAGAACCTAACAATAATTATAATAATGAATAGCACTTTTATTTCACCTTATATGGCACTTTACATGAAATGCAAAACAAATACAAATATAAAATAGAGAACACAAAATACTGAAAAATGCTCGCGTGAACAGAACATCGGAGCTGACTGTCATGAGGAGGTGGACGGGATGCTGGCTGGTTTGACTATTTTGTTTATTGATTTATTTAGATATAAAGAAACAAATCAAAATAGTTTTCATGTGCAGGAGAGGCAAAAACCCTTTTTTAGAGACCTCACCTAAATCAATGCATACACAGAATATGAACATATTTCAGCATATTTGTTGTTCAGCACATGAAGTTTATGGTTTTTATCTCCTTCGCTGTCATTGATTGGCTAAAGGTGACAAACACAGTTTTACCCAAATTTGAACGTTTATCAGCTCTCGGTGCTGAGAAAAAGAAAAAGTGAACGTGCAGAATTCAGTGCCCAGCACATTGGTGGCATTTGTACGGTTTGTACACTTCCATTATGAAGAATTTAAAAAATATGCAAACCTCTGAAAAACAAAAGGAAGTGCTGTGGATACTAAGCTGTACCGAACCTCAGCTACAGCTGTGTTAGGGGCCGTTCACACACCATCAGTTCCTGCATTAAACGTTAAAGTTTTGTTGCAGTTTGGCCTTTCGTTCACACAGCAGTCGTGTTTTGGGAGCCCGAACATGCAAACTCTTGAAACTGGGTTTCAGGGTGTAATATTTTGAAAACGCTCCCCTGCTGTCGCTGTGTAAACTGGCGATGTGTGAATCCTGTGACATCAGTGACGTCAAGGCCGCACTTTGCGTAGGCGTAGAGTTACAGCGCCATTTACTGGCCTGGCGTACTTTTTTGATTTTTTTCCGGGATCCTTTATGATAGCATTGTTTTCACAATGTTACAACGTGGATTTTTAAAAAATTGAAGGAAAGATTTGGCTTTTAGTTTCTTGTTCTCGTCTAAACGTGGTCTTAGAAAACATGAATGACTTCTGTGACAGGATTTTTTGGTTTTGCAGCCACTAAAAAGTGACGTTATACTTTTACCAGAGACATTAGACAGGATGATGTGTGTGTGTGTGTGTGCGCGTGTGTGTGTGTGCGCGTGCGTGAAGCTCATTTTGGAAGGTGATAACAACCGAAGTTGCTGCGGTGTTGAAAATGAGTCACCAGCTTGAAACAGTGATTTGACTCCACCAGCTGTGTGTGTGTGTGTGTGTGTGTGTGTGTGTGTGTGTGTGTGTGTGTGTGTGTGTGTGTGTGAACGACATATATGTAACGGTGCCTAAATGGATACCAGAGCTGACAATCAGTTTTTGTTCATTTGAGGGTTTTTTTCTCAGGAGCTAAATGAGAAGCTGCTGTAGAGACGCTTTTCCAAGGATGCAGACACACACACACACACACACACACACACACACACACACACACACACACACACTCATGGACTGCAGTGATTGGTTGGAGGTCTGAGAGATGGAATCAGAGAGATTTAGCAGCTTATGTTGCCAGACTCAAAGTGGTGGCATCAGAGGCAGAAAAGAGGAGTAAAAAGCCGGAGCTGAGCCGAGGTTCAGCTGCGTTTTATCTCTAAATGTCCGGCCGCTCGCGTTCTCTCTCCTTCATCCCTTTCGCTCCAGCTCGCCCTCCTTCCTTCAGCTCTCTTGGCGGCGGCCGAGGCTGTTGACAGTAAAAGGCATAAATAAATGCAGGGCGCTGTACTGCGAGACCCCTCAAAGGGACTTCTCAAAGACACTGGCAGCAAATCAAGCCGGAGATCGATGGGAGGGAGAGAGAGGGGAGCAGGGGGGTGAGGACGGAGGGATGAGAGGTGAGGAAGAGGAAGGATGTGGATGAAGATAAAGGAGGAGGGAGCTCAGCGAGGTCAAAGACGAGCTCACATGATCACACAGTGTCAAAGAGGTGTTTTTTAGGATTTGAGGACATAAGGGGCTGTAGGGGGGTCTTGCTGTGATGAATAAGCTCTATTATTATTTTTTAAAGCAGTTTGCACCTTTTTTACCCTGAAAATCTTTTTTAAATCTCTAATTCTGAATTGTGATGTTAAAAATATTCATAGTTATTGGTTATTAGTTGACTGGAGTTGGAGAAAATTAGTGTATTTTTGTTAAAGTGTAGCCAAAGAAGTACATTTAGTCCAGTATAAGTATGGACAGATTATTAGATCCAGGGCTTTTTATCATTATTAGGGACTTTTTGTTATTTACGAGAGGGGTTCTTTTTTGGTGATTTAAAAATAAATGCAGAGTTATTGTTTTTCTCTAAAAGTCTGCCTTTTTTTGTGAGTTTTAAAGTTTTTAAAAAATCTAGGCAATTTTTATTTCTTTTTTAAATTTTTTTGATTTTGTTGATCTTTTGAAAATTTTTGGAGGTTTTTTTTGGGGGGTGGGGCTTTCAATTTGATTTTTCAAGAAAACAACGCCTTCTGAACTAGCAGGACATGCCAAAATAAAAGTCGCCAAAATTACACCATTTATTATAGCCAGGAACTGTAAAAACAGATATTATAATTGGATTTTCAGATGTTTAAATGTCCTTGAACACATTATGTGGTGCAAATGTTTCAGGCTTCCTCCCCCCCCGGGTCACTGCATCCTTGTGTCATCTTTACTGGTGTTTTCTGTATCAGTTTATGTTCTTCTTCCTACTGAAGCTCACGCTGCAGTGTGAGACATTTTTGGGTGTCTCTGTGCTGCTAATTGGTGAAAATTATCATTCTCTGAAAGAGGAAACACTTCAGAGTGGAGAAGATAAAGCCGCCGTAAGTTGTGAATGCAGCCTTTCAGTCTCGTCTCTGTGAATGAGTATCACTCACAATACCTACAAATTAAAACCTGCACGGCTGCAGACCTTCAGCCAAAACAATGAAGCATCATTAGAGCTGAATATAAGGTGGAAAAAAACACATGCGTCATTGATTTAAGTAGTAAACAAAAGCCAAACTCAACCATTAACTGAAAATTCCTTCATTTTTCATCTTCGATGTACAACTCTCTGAATAGAAACCTTTTGAATGTCTCAATTACATTCCAGAAATATCTGCTAATTTGCATGATTTAAAGTCTATATAAAATAATGGACGTGGACATCATTTTTTTTCTCAGTGACAAACAGGCTTAAAAGTGTAGCCCAAAAAACTGAACGGCCTACTCTGTAGAGTATCTTTAACTCAACCAAACTCTACACAAGCAATTTTAAGTTGTCAAATGTTACAGTTAACTTCTGTGAGCTGATAACAAACACAAAGCCTTAATAATAAAATGTAAAATTATAGAAATGTCATGAAAATTGAAACTAGCTACATTTTTTTGTAGCACGCTGTAAACATGTTTATTTGTGCTGTAAAGTTTAAGCATGAGAGGTCGATGGGGATTAAATCTCTCTTTGAGTCAGACTCAACCGGACCTTAGAGGAACTGCAGCTTTTGGGCATTTTGGCTTAATTTTTCAGCCCTGGTCAAATTAAAGGTATCCTACAGTTTTTGACCAATTATTAGCACTATGGTGCAATATTTTCTGCAAGAGGGGCCCAGTTTGTATTGTGCACGTATGTCAGTATGTAGCCAGTATGTATGTCAGTATGTATGACTTTACTTAACAAAAAAATGATAAGTTATGATAATGCATGACTGTTGTTGCGCTATGAGCCCTTATTACAGTCAGTTGTTGATGTGTGTTTATGAGTGTAGGTATTTATTATAATGAATTGTAAGCCACATCAGTCAACCTTGAGTTTAGAACTAGTCAAGGGCATCAAGAGTCATATCTATAATGTTTTATGACTTTTGATATAGTGCAGCAGTAAGTATTATGTCCCTTTTATGAGTGTATTCACAAAGCATTATGAATAAGAGTCTTAAAAAATCATCCTATCAGTAACCAAACTGAAGTGAACTGTGAATGTTTTCTCTGAATTTCTGTGCAGCGATGTGCCAGGTTTTAATACGGCATGGATTAAAAAACAAAAAAAAGTCATCATTGAGTGAAAAACATTTTTGAAAAACATTTTAGTTAAACTGAAGGCGACTGACACATGGGTTGTTATAAACATTGAGTGGATGATGCCACATTGTTACGGCGAGACCGAAACACGATGTCACATATAGATTTAACCTTCATAAAAAGGCAGGATGGAGAGGAGGGACGGCGGGTATCAGGGGGACCAGCTCGGTCTCCAGACTGAATAATTTCTGATCAATTTGACTGACAGCTGCCGAGCGCCGTCCTGCCGCCGGGACACTGCAGCCTGCCAACGGACACGCCACTCTGCCAATAGGCATTTGGCTAAAATGGAAAAGAGCTGATACTCAGCAGCAGGGAAACTACGGGGCGACTCGCTGCAGTCGTGACTCAGTTTCACCCATTTAGTCCCGAATTTTACCTCCGATGCACGCTGTCGTTTTAGATTTATTCACTTCACACAACTGGAGGTTTAATTTTAATGTCTCGATCATATATGAACGTGAACGCTGGGATAGAAGCGTGGACGCAGAGTCGGAGTAATTAGGTCGAACAGTGTTGGGGGCAAACATTTTAATTAGCAACAAGTCGCACGCACTCGTCCGCGGTCGAGATCTCGTCATGTTTAATTCATCGTCAGAAGGCAGAACCAACATCAGCCCCACATCCCAGAATAGTCACCAGCCGGCCTGTCAGTGTGTGTGTGTGTGTGTGTGTGTGTGTGTGTGTGTGTGTGTGTGTGTGTGTGTGTGTGTATTCTCAGTGGTCGTTAATTGAAGTCAACATCTCATCTATGAACGCCATCAGAGAGTTTTCATTCCACCATTTGTAATTAGAAATGATGCTGCATGGGCCTGTGGCACTGTGTGTGTGTGTGCGTGTGTGTGTGCGTGCGTGCGTGCGTATGTGCGTGCTGCACTGCTACTGTAGTTTTCCACTTCAGAGTTTTACGATTTTTACCTCAAATTAAAATCATATCTGCTCCTTATTGACAGGACTCACACAGTCGGGGAAAACCTGCAGGAGTTTCACAGAAAAGTCATTAAATCAGTAAAAAAAAAGTTTAGGGAAAATCTTGGAATTTTGTTTTCTGTGGTCTTTTGGAAACTTGTGTGTCGTATTTGTTAAAGGACTTGTTGTTTATTTACGTTTTTTTTGCACACTTTTGTAATATAATTCAGATGATATTCAATGAAACTATAAACTGACCAGATTATACATCTGTTGCCAGCTGTCAGAGCTGAGTCTCTCGTTTTGATTGTTATAAGAACAAATCAATACATTTTAATAAGGTGACACACAGCAGCTAAAACACAACTTTAACACTTCTCTGCTGATTCATTTTTTACTGGAAATATAAAATCATTACGTGTTAATTTATCTTTTAGTTTCCTCAGCTGTCACTCGACTCTGTGAGCGCTTTCTTCCTGTTGTGGGACGACGGAGTCTATCAGTGTCACAATCTCACTTCGAAATCTGCTGGTTTCCGTCTCCGTGCCGAGTGGACGTGCAGGTGAAGGGTTAATGTGTGGGTTTTTATTTTGCAGATTTCATGAATGAGATTTTAATCAGTGTCTTCAGATGGTGATCCGGTTGTGTCTGACAGTTTCTGTCAGCAGGAAGCACCTCGCGTCTTTTTGTGTCCTTCCTTTTGCTTATGAAATGCTGATGATTAATACTTTTTGTCTGCAGATGTAATCAGACTGTTGGACTTTTATTAAGCTTTGTTTAAAGAACAAAATGTTAGATGAAAGATTGTCTGCTTGTGTTCACTTATTTGATTTCAACAAGCGCGACATCACATTACAGCTCTTATGAGAAGTTTAATCAGCGCTGGGAGCGTTTTTAAAGCCTCCGTCTGAACAAACAGTGCTGATGCTGAAGGGCAGCTGCCAAACAGCGAGCCCGCCGCTCTAATGGCCTGTTTCCTCAAGCACCAATTTATTGGCTTGATTCATTTTCAAGAGTTAATTCTGGTAATGTGGGGGGGGGGGGGCTTTTAAATACATAAACCAAAAAGCAAAGATGGGTATCAATCCGCCATAAAACACACAATAAAAGCCTCCTTCAGGTGGTCAAACGTCCCGTCTGCGGCACGTCAGCACAGCGTTCTGACAGCATCAACGTTTATTAACATCACAGCTATCGATCGGACACAAGAAATAGTCCGCAGTGCTGGATTTACGAGCCAGCGAGTTCCCGTGTGTTTCGATGTTTATTGAAACTTGTTTCTCTGTGTCTGAGTGCTGCGTTTACCTTGACTTCAGGAGAGATTACAGCCTGAACATGGTCGTTAACCGCAGGAAAAAACAGGATCTGAAGCTGAAAGCAGACAGTTCATGCAGATCAGGAGTTCTTCACTCAGAGGTTGAAGGACAAACACGACATCAGAACATCACATTATATCAAACTAGAGGCGATTTCTGTTACAGATATGAGCAAAACTTAAGTCATATTTTCAAAATGTCAATAAAACTCAACGTGGAGCTGACTATGTTTCCACTGACTGATGTCATGTGACTTCTCCTCTGGTGATAGCATCCCAGTAACCATGGCGATGGATGTTCAAAACATTAGCAGCTTTACTGCTATTGCAGCCACCGCACTAGCCATCATTATTTCCAATCTGAGGCCACGTAGGCGTGTTATGGAGCCATGATGGAAAAGTGAGCCCCTTATACGTGGGAGTGACCACGTATGAGGGATTTCTGGGAGATGTAGTCCACGATTTCACAGAGGAATTGTGGATTCAAAACTTTTGGATAATCCACTCATTGGAATATCCTAAAATCAGAGAAATGTCCTAAAATCAGAGAAATGTTGCGTAATCTTAGTGAGGTGTGGGCAAGTTGAGTGTCCTTGCTTTAGTGACAGTTACTGCTCAAAGTGAGAATTATTATGGGCTAAAGATTTGTTTGCCATGAGTCAGGCAGGTGGAGCATTTTTCGGGGGTCATTGCCCCCTCCCAACCCCCACCCCACCCCTGGCCTATAGAGCCGGCCTTGATTCTACATAGAGTGAATAACGATCTATATGAGCGATGCTGTGACTTCTATAAAATGATTCTTTGTCTCATGGACACACGTTGGCCCGGCCTCCACCGCAGATATTATTCGTCTGAATGTTTCCACGGTAACAATGTCGTTCACTCAACAATTTCCCATCCTGCCCTTCTCCTCTGTGAGTCATGTACATTAATAGATACCTACATAAACACACACACACACACACACACACACACACACACACACACACACACACACACACACACACTGTCTGTTTTCAGCCTGGCAAAAATGGTCACGCTGCCATCTGCGCTTCAGTTTGTGTTCATGCCTGGATGCTCCTGTGTGTGTGTGTGTGTGTGTGTGTGTGTGTGTGTGTGTGTGTGTGTGTGTGTGTGCGAGCATGTGGTGACTCTCTTATGTCGCAGTACAAGCAGAAAATCCTTCTGCCCTTGACATTATCAACACCAGCTCTCTGTAAAAAAAACAAAGCTACACCAAGTGGTGCTCTGACTAATAACGGCGGGCTCAGAGGGCGTTTCTGTGTTTTTCTCTCGGCTGCGGCGGGATTTCACCTTCTTTGTTGCTTTACTGAACCTCTCCTAAAAAACGAGGACGTGTAGCGCTTTGCTCCCTGAATTGGGAACAAACTGACAGAAGCAGGAAACAGTAGCGGCGGGCTGGTGTTGTGAATTTTTGCAAGCTGACTATGATGTCTTAAAAGGAAAGCTGGAAGTGGAAGAAAAGTGTTTGTGAGCAGGGGAGGATTACGAGGAGTCACGACTTGCGTCAGGCGGTGTTTCTGCGGTGGAGTGTTAAAGGTGTGGCGGTGGAGTGTGGGCGACGGGCGGAGAAATGCCAATCAATCCGCGGCTGATTACAACAAGTGTTAAACAGAGAGACGTAACAGAATGAAACCTGAATCAAAGTGTTTTAGCTGCTGTTGAGTCTCTCTGACTGACATAAACTCTGACGTACGCGCCCGCCTCCGTCTTTACAAACTCAGCTGCAGCCAAGAACTCTTCAACAGTACTTAACTTTAATTTGGAGTCTCAAAGTTTCCAAAGACACCAGATATATCAGGCCGATTTTAGGAAAATGATGCACAAGAGAATATTGTAATTCGGTGGACTGATGTGTGTACAGGCAATGTTGAATAGTTTGTGAAAGAGGAACAAACGAATCTTTTCATGTGAATGTAAGGTGACACAGCCTGGACTCACTCCCAGGTGTCCAAATATGACTCTTTGGTGATGTCCAAAGTGTCTTTATTAAATCCAAGATTTCATGGTCATCGTCCCTTGATTTTTATGGCCATGTTTCTGTGATTTTGTGGTCATTTTTCCTCGAATCTATGGTCATTTTCATTTTTTTATTTTGAGGTCATATATCTGAGATTTCATGCTCATTTTCCTATGATTTTGTGGTATTTTTTCCACGATTTTAAGGTCAATTTTCCTTGATTTTTTGTGACATTTTCCTTGATTTTGTGATCATTTTCCCTTGATTTTTGTAATTCAGCCTTGGCTGAGCAGGCTTCTTTTGTGTCTATTTTAAATTGTCTTTATTGATTAAATACAGAGAGCTGGTGGAGGGAGAAGGAGCAGATACAGTTGATGTATCGTTGGTTAAGCAAAATATGATCCGGAGTCTGTGCACGGCGTTTTATTTTTAAAATTGATCAGATACAAGGGTATTTCTACGCGTTTCCAAAAAGGGACTCCACAACTCTTTGACAGTTTGCTTCGTCTTTGCAGAAAAATCAGGTCTATTGTCATACAGCCGGACTGAGATCTATACTTTTTTAGATCTTTTTTTAGATAAAAATCCTTTCCTCTTCGTGTGTCACATAATCTCAGTCTTTCCATTATCTCTGCTGCTCATCATCCTGAACCCTTTCACTCTGAGCGCCATCATTGAGAGCGGCAAAATTATGCTAAACACGCAGAGAGCCGCACAATTCATATCTGTCAGCGGCAGCGCTGGCCTCTGCAGATTGAATTATGTAGGTGCTAATATAACATCCATATTCCATTATGTAGATGAGGTGAGAAGTTCAAAAGCCCTTCTTGAGTCGCCAATTAACATGATAGCTGCATCATGTTAATTGGACATTGTTAGCCGTTGGAGACGAGCAGAAATGAAACTGAGCCCAAAGAGAAGTTACCGAGCAGCAATATCCAGCACGCCGTGGTCACGTCATGAAAAGGTTTTTATTTGTCCGGAGTCGGACGAGAAGCTGGAGATCAGTTTCATCTCTGTGGTCCAGAGAGGGAGTTTGTGTAAACTAGGAAAGAGCTCTCTGTCTAACGGGCAAGTACTGCTAAAGAAAAAAAAAAGAAAGTTCTGGCTCAAAAATGAATAAATAAATAAATAAAAATAGAATAATATAATATAATATAATATAATATTATATTATATTATATTATATTATATTATATAACAATCACTAAATATATTAAAATAAGGGTTTGCATCAGTCTTTTATGAGTTCTGAAAACTAATGAAATCACGCGCAACAAACGCATTACATTGATTTGGAATTACCTTTTCTTCTATAATGAAAGATATTTTTAAGGAGTGCTCAAATATTAATAATAATAATAATAATAATAATAATTAATAATTAATAATCAATGAATAAGCTCAATAATGGATAACATAAACACATTTTTAAGTTGATTACTCAAAATTAAGTTTCTCCAACTAATTATTCCGCAAAAACGGTAACGGTTACACCTGTAAGCTCATCGCGGTTTTGTGAGATACGGCCTGAAATACCACCTCATCGAGTGTAAAAGCATAAAATTGACGTGTTTCCATTTTATGTTCCCAATTCCCGTTTGTGCACTTTGAGGGTTAATGAGAACCGGCTGACTGACAGCGTTGTTAATTGGGAGGATAAAGTCACCAAATGACGAAAACAGCCTGAATGAGAAAGACTTTGTAATCAGGTGTTGGCATGCACATTCACAGACACACAACGCCGGCTAACTCTCTGATCTGAATTATCTACAACGCTTTATCAAAAAGTCATGCATGATGGTCGAGGGTGAGGTTTGTGAGAGCGAAGTGAGGACGGGATGGAGACAAACATGACAGAGACGAAGAAGGGAGAAAGACATTTGTGTAAAAGGACTACAGGTCAACAGAGTATCAGCCGGGCTGATTACTGGGGCCGATATTTGCTGTTTTGTTGATTATCTGCAACAGCGTTTTATTTTAATGATCATCGAAAAAATTAAATACTTAAAAAGTGCAAAGAAAGTTTCTTTATTTGAATTTTCACTTGACTTTGTAAGAATAGTTGCAGGGAACTTGCTGAATATGATGTTGAAAGTTTTGATGAACATTTGCTAAAAACATTTAAACAAAGTTTATGTTGCAGTTTGTTATATTCCAAAATCTTCATATTGACAAAGATTTTCATTTTTATTATTAATGCATATTGGTTCCAAATATCAGTTATCGTCCTCATTAACTACTAATAATCAGCATCAGCCCTGAAAAAACATCATCAGCTGATCCCCAAAAAGGACAGGAGACAAATAGAGGTGTGTGAGAGGACAATTAAAGGAGACGAGCAGACGGCAGGTCAGGATTCAAGAGTGGAAAAGTTTTCTCTGGCAGCTGATGGAGTCATAAATAGATAGATGGAGTGGAGGTTCGTCTCCCCTCTGCCTGATTAGAACAGCTGACCTCTCACACACACACACACACACACACTCACGCTCGTCGGGCTCTCAGCATAATTAACCCGAGCCAATCAAATCCAGACTAAATCTCCTCTCCGTGCGACCTCGCCGCTCCGTTTAAAATCTCCGCAGCTCAGGAGGATCCGTGGTGATCAGATTAACTCGCTACAGTCTGCAGAAAAGCACAACAGCAGAGATTCATAAAGGAAACATCTGCTTGTATTTCACACACAGATGTTTGATGTGTGGTTTGAAACTGTGGGGTCAGACACGACCTTTGAATGACCCACATGATTATCCAAACTCCACACGAACTGTACGACAGTCAGTGATCCCAGAGCTAATCTCTGATCCACTGATGCTCCTTTTGTGTCATTTCTCGGTTATTAAACAAATATTTGAACTCATATCTTTCTATAAATGGAGTAAATGTTTTCAGTAATGCAGCTTAAAAACTCCAGATACTGTATTTGGGGTCATGTGCCGGTTTCTGATGTAAAACCTTAACTGCTTCTATAAAAATGACTAAATGTCCCAGTTAATGACGTCATATCAATGATTTTTAGCCAGCGAGACTCCTGACAAACGAGCAAATAATTTAATATCACATAATTTCTTATTTTGTAGCTCCTAGCTCGTGTGTTTTTCTGCTGGAAGCTTGTGACAGTGCCGTTCCAGTGCCGTTCCAGTGCCACTCTCAGTGCGATCGCAGCCCTTACAGAAGCTTTTCCATCCAGCCTGGAACTTGTGCCTCTTTTCAGGGACTTTGCACAATAAATCCATACTCACATCGATTGCCTTTTTGTCCATATTTTATCCAACGGCCATATTTGTTATCCCATAACGCTCTGCAAGAGCCTTTTGACCAATCAGAGGTTCCCGCGACTCTCACAGGTCACTGAAGTGCAGATCTTGTGACGTGTCCCTCTGTCTCTCTGCAGACAGAAACTACTTTAAAGAATGCCAAAAGCAATGCAACATACAAAAAGTGGAATTAATGTAAATAGTTTGTATAGTTGTTTGTATAATCTGTCTTTTTGGTCCCATCATTATTTTCACATTCAACAGACATCTCTGCAGCACAAATTTCCTTTTAGCCCTGCTTGTCCTGAAAACGACGATGTTCATGGCTTGACTGTGCGTTACAGGGTTAAAAATGGTTTAGGCTCAGAGATTTAAGGCCAGTTCATAGTATGTGTGTGTGTGTGTGTGTGTGTGTGTGTGTGTGTGTGTGTGTGTGTGTGTGTGTGTGTGTGTGTGTGTGTGTGTGTGTGTGTGTGTGTGTGTGTGGGTCCGCTTTGTGAATGTCATTATGTGTGTGCAAGGGTCCACTCGGACACTATGCAGATGTCCGCGTGCAGGTTTTTTTTGTGATTGACTGTAAGCAGAGCAGCACGCCAACTGTGCATGCTCCAATCTCTCTTCTGCAAACTTCAGTCCAAAACACTGCTGTCAAGCTGCAGCTGCTGCACCACACTGAAGTTAGTTTGAAGTTGGACTGACAGACATTGACTTCAGACCCAGCAGCATCGTTTAGAGTCACTTTCACTCGATGACAGCGATAGGACGACCTCCCAAACCTTCCCGTTTACTGAGGGGCTGACAAAGACCGTCGACTGTACATTGAATAGAACTTTGTGTGTGTGAGCGCAGCCGTCTGTGGACGCTCAATGTGGGAAATGTTTCTGTTCCTTCAAGCTGATAGTTGATTTAAATGGAAATAACAATCCAAATGTTAAAACGTTGTCACGTACGATATAAAGCATTTCGTGTCTGTGCTTTTTGTTCACTTTTTCATGGACGTACAGATTGAAACGCAGTGCTCACACTGTAGATGATTTGGTGGCTGCAGCTTTGAGCTGAAAGTCTGAGGAATTTCATGCATCATTTGTTGTTTGTGTTGTTTCAGTAATTCAGAACAAAGTTGGAAACAAAAGACATACCCAAAAAACATGTTTAAATCCAGCTGAAGCGCAACTTTGTGCCGCCTGAGAGCTTAACCACGTCTGGGAAACTGTCCCATCCTGCCTTCATAATCCCAGCTGACGCACACGCACCAACTTCTTATTATTCCAGCAGAAAAGAACTCAAATCTGTACAATCAGACCGTTTAGCTGCATTAAAACGTTTCCCCTTTAGAGCCAATACAATGTGGATATTACATTTGTTCCCAATATGCCATTTGATTCAAATGATAAATAGTAATATAAAATGTTTTGTTGTCACAGAAAACACGTCAAAGTTTGTGTGAAGCAGCTTTAAAACCAACATCACTTTTCTTGTTCTGTGTTCAGACGTCTTTCATAAATATTTAAACCTTTTTAAAAAGTGCAAAATGCTTTGAATTCTTTCGAAAACATGGGGACAAAGGCTAAGAGGAACTCTGCAAGAAATGTCCCAGAAACTGCAATAAATCTGTAGGTTTAGAAAAAAAAAGTCCATTGGACATATAATTTTAATTATCAGAATTATATATTTTTAATTATTTTACAGAATTATTATAGATTTTATGCAGGGTTTTTTAATATTTATTCATGCCATTTCCTTGTTTCACTGATTTTTTAGAAAGATATTTTCCTTTTTCCTATTTTCCCTTTGGATTTATTTTTTATTTTAATTTTCAAGAAATTAGTAGATTTAGAAAATTACTTAGATTATATATATTTTAAATTATTTTACAGAATAATAACGAATTTTGGGCTGTTTTTTTCATTCAGGTATTTTCCTTGTTTTATTCTTCTTTTTCTTCTTCTTATTTTTATTTTATTTTTATTTAAATACATTCCCATCTCTTTGTTGTTGTTTCTTTGGATTTGCTTCTTTTTTGGGGGGCTAATTTTCAGGTAATTTTCTTGTACCTTGTTTCCATGTTTTTGAAAGAAGTTAGGCCAATTTGTCCAAATCAAAGGTTTAAACAGCCAATCAGGAGCCTGAATATTTTCATTGAGTTTTTTAATGAAAGGTAGTGTATGGTGGCCTGCAGGGGACATTTGAGAACACTTAAATATGTTTAAATGTTCAGGTTTAAAGGCCCTTATCGATTCATCCACCCGAGAAAAATGTCTTTCTGCGCTCGGTGGGCGTTGCGCACAGACGACAGAACACACATTATCAGCTGCCAGACGCCTTTCACACCTGCGACCTACAGGTGGACAATTAAAATAACAAATGGACGTCCTGGCTGCTACGCGGAGGAATGAACGGAGAGATTCATAAAACCGCAGGAGAGGAGAAATTTAATGAATTTAAATTCCTGCAGCCTCAAATTGTCTCCCGAAAACACCGTCACCACTGCCAGTCAGTCATTGCTTTTGAAATCTCTTTGCTGGGTCGCACATTGTTAAAACATCACACTCATCCCACTGATTGACCCTTTCACACAGACGTAGTTTCCACACGTCACTGCCACAATAACGCAGGGACAACTGTGTCTCCTCACTTTGCGATTATATCTTTAATTTAAAAAATGGTGAGGCGGGTTTTTTTGTGAGACGCAGGGTGAAAAGAGGCTGCAGGCTGAGGTGACGCCTCACAAACAGCCTTTCACAAACGCTACGCACGGAAACAGAGCTCACACCCAAAAATCCAGCATCAGGTTTTCAGCTGACCTTTTCACGAATGTTCCAGCTTCTCTTTTTCATTGATTGCTGGCTGGAAAGTAAAGTTCAAATGTGATGACTGCCTCTGACTTCTTTTTTTTTTTTTTTACAAACACAAAAAACATTTTATATAATCACTAGATTTGCAGTTGATTGTAGATTTTAACCCTTTGAAACCTGGAACATCAAATTCCTTGAATGGCATTCAAAAGCCTTTCAAACACGCGTTTCATTGCTTCAACATTTGCAACGTGAGCATATTGGTTTGATTTATTTTGAATACATGGCTAAAAAATCACTGGCAACTCGGTGTGGTGTCCCCCAGATAGCAAGAAATAAGGAAAAGGTGGCAAAGATATAACCTCAAAACTTATAAGAGAGATAAATTATTATAAATTCATAATGATAATTAAATAGGGAAATATGTCAAAAATTATTAATATGGTAAAATGGTATTATAGTCATAACTAGAATTATTATGATCTCTCTCTATATATATAAATATATATATATATATTTTAATTATAATTATTATATTATTATTATTATTTTGCTTAATTATTTTGAAAAACAAGCCTAAAAAGACATTGACAACTTGGTAAGATGGCCCTTAAAATAAATTAGGAACAGCTGGCAAGATAAATTACCTTAAAATTAGATTTACAAGAAAGAGATCAAATATTATTATTATTATTATTATTTTTATTATTATTTTTATTATTATTATTATCATCATTATTATTATTATAAGTTAATAATAATTTTTTTTTTAAAAAACATAAGAAAGTCATATTATGGAATTTCGCAAAAAAAAAAAATCTTAAAATTTTTGTTGTTTTTTTGCTAAAGTTCAGTTAATTTTTTGGTAACTTGTAACTCAGAACATGCTCCTGGATGTTCCTGTGCTTTAAGATGAGGACATTGTGGGGACTGTGTGTACTCGACCTTGATAAAACTCTCTCGATACGCCGCCAGGAAAGTAAATCTTTTCCCAGTTTAAATGCTCTAACAGAAAACCACTTTCTGCTTTTGGAGGCCGAAGTGTCGAACTCGGAGTAAACGGGCGTGTGAGAGTCACTGCAGAGCGAGGCATCAGTTATTTAGAAAAATGTCACAACTTGTCATCCATAATGTGTGCTGCTCTCTGGTCTTTATAAAGCAGATGACAGGCACTCTGTTTAATTTTTAGCCAAGCAGAGAGCCGCAGCATTCACACGGGCGATGTGGGTGGAAAAACAAACTTCATCTCTGGTGTTTCTCTTTACAAAGTGGCACGCTCACACGCGGCTGATTCCTGCGTTCACTCTGCAGCCGCTTCACAGCAAAAATGAGCCCAAACAACAGAGGAGCATCTCTCCGAAAAGAGACACGCCGCTCTTCTGATCAGCGTGACGACCTGCTCTCATCAAGTGTTTGCCGGCATTAAAGAGGAACTCACTGGGGAGTTATCAGCCGAGCTATCTTAAGACGCTCCACGTATAAACACGGCGTCAGCGGAGATCTCTGCGTCTCCTGAATTATTGAACACTAAACAGAGGATGACAAATCCCCCCTGCAGAGGCCGTGAATCATTTTTGGAGTTATCTGCTTGTGTAACCCACAAACAGCCTGTTTTCTGCTTCTTTCTGGGGTGCAGGGAGGTGGGTGGCCTCAAGTTCATACAGACACAGATGCAAAGGTTTGTATTTTCGATCCCACAACTGGCAGAGACGCTTGTGCATGCGAGATGTTATCATGTGCTGCTGTTGCTGCTGCGTCCTCACTGCTGCAGACATGTTGATGAAGAGTGCATCACATTTTCATAGTGATAAATGGACTACGGTCTGCACACTGCAGATGATTTAATACACTATTTACTCTCTGCAGTAAATGTGATTTTTAGCAGGATACGGGACGACACATGTTAATGTCAGGTGTGAATGCATGCACACCTCACTGGGATTTGAGTGTCATGTGTGATTAGATCTATAATGTAACCTGCACAGGCAACATATTCTAAATCCCAACTCATCACATATTGTCACACAACAATTAGTTCTGTTTTTTCAGTTTCTGGCTTTGAGAAATGGTGTGATTTGGGCAAAAAATCAGGATGAAAATAAATTGCCAAAAAGTTTTTTTTTTTAAAAAAAAGAAAGAAAAAAGTTACCTAATCTTTCCAAAAGAAAATGTGCCTTTCCTGATAGCCACAGCGTCTCTGGACCAATTTAAAAAGTTGTTGTTCCCATTAGTCACTTGGAGTGAAGAATGCTGGGAAAGGGGGTCCAGGTTGAAAAACGGTGCAGGTGCTCTTTAAGTTGAGCTGTCTGCTGCAGAGGTAAGCAGTCACTGAGCTCTGCAGCTGCAGTGGAACAGCTCACAGCTAACGGCAGCATCACGGACGCTCTGCCCGATGTGATTGACGGCTGATTTGTTAGTCGGTACAGTTTCTGCAGAGACCAGAACGCGCCGAGACTCCTCCAGATGAGCTCTTTAAATCCAGAGTCCGATCTGTCAGGAGGAAAGAGGCCGGGACAGTGGAGGTACACAGCTCGTTTGTCTCCTATCAGCAGAGGCGTCGCCTCTCATTATTAACCGGCAAACAGCGGCGTAACCTTTGGTGTCACCAGCCGCGCGGGCCGGAGCCATCCGTTACAGTGACAGCCGCCGCGACAGTGACAAGCAGGAGTCATTAACTTTGACGAATGACGGTTATTATGTCACCTCTACTTACACAGGTTATTATGGTGCGGCTGCGTAACGCCGGGATCAAACAGCTGCTGATGAATGTGTGTGAGAGGATGAACCGGGAGGACTGCGGTGTGTGTGCGGGAAGATAACCTGCCCCCGTCTACACGTGCGGCTAATATTTCAGCCAATCAGCAGCAGGCTCTGCTTCCTCCTTCCTTCAATTATTGCCTGAACAAATTCATCTTTATTACAGAATCCTGAAGCTGCTCAATCATCTGCATCACCGACAAATCACTGCAGCTCAGAGTGAAGCTGCGCGCGGACCGTCACGTGTCAGCACGTGTGTTCACTCCATTTATTTTGTTCAGACACAACAAAGTTATTCAGAATTCCCACCTTAATTATTATTTCCGAAACATGATTAAAAATACGGACAGGTGACTCCTTTAACCCTTTGAAACCTGAGCAAATTGGCTTGATTTCTTTCAAAAACACAAGTAAATTAACCTGAAGTTTGGCACAAAAAAGGTAAAAATAAATAAATAAATAAAAATATATAGATAAAATTGTGAACATAATTATAAATATCCTATAGTTTTCTGGACACTTTCCCTGTATTTTAAAAAATATTTTTTAACTTCTAATAATTTCCCCCTGTCCCTCTTCTTTTTTTTTTTTTTTAAGCAGTTTTCAGGTCTTTTTTTTGTCACCATATTCTCTTGTATTTTAGCCCTGGTGAGGTCCCGTGTTCCTTATTTCTTACAGTTTGTGGGACATCACTTACTAATTAGCTGAGTGCCTTTTCTGTGTTTTTAAAGAAATCAAACTAATTTGTTCAGGTTTCAAAAAGAACGCGAAAGGCATCTGAATGATTAGTGATATTGTGGTAAAAAACAACCACTTTTCATGACACCATCCTGAAAGAAACGCAGTAAAAAATGGTAAAAACAATCGCTTTTCATGGTTCTTTCCCAGCAGGAAACACAGCTATTTCCTTAAAAAATAAGTTCCTCTTGTGGGACCATTCCTGCATAAAACCCGCCAACATCTCTGTAGCAAGCAGTCATTTTTGTGGCACTATCCGACATAAAACGCAGCAATGCCTGGGAAGAAAACAATGGCTTTTGTGGTATTATCATGGCAAGAAATTAAGCAATTTTTCTGTGATAAATAATCTTTCATGCAACGCAGCAATGTCTGGGTGAAAAATCCCTGCTTTTCTTGACAGTGTTCTGGCAAGAAACAGACAGATGTCTTGGTAAAAAATAAACAGTTTAGTGGTTAGTTGGTGTTGACCAACAGTCTGCAGCTCAGCAGGCGTCTCTCCTCGGTTTCAAACCATCCACCAAAAAAAAGAAAAGAAAAACACGGTTTATTTTTTCTCTACCAAACTCCAGTTTGTCCTCATATGGCACTGCAGAAATTAGTTCACATGTGACACTTTTTCTGAAACAGCAGTCAAAATATTTTCCTGAAATCAAACCCCCGCCGCTGCGTTTGAGCGACTGCTCCGAGTGAGACGGTGAAAGGTCGCCTTTCTGTGGAGACCTTGATGATGCAGATGAGTGAAGTTCGGCAGCTGCAGGCGGGTTATTTCTGGCGTTTCGGGGCTCTTCCGTTCAGACAATGAGGTCAGGTGGATAATGTCGACATATCAGCTGCTCAGCAGACGGAGCTGCTGGTTGGCTGGATCTTTGCTTTGTTGGACAAACGAGATTTTAAATTCTTGTCCATCACATGTTGATGAGGTGTTGATGCTGTGGTGATTTTGATGCCGCTTTTATGCTAAGAACACTTAGAGTGAATTTCTTCAAATTCAGCACAAACGTCCATTTTGCCCCAGTGATGAACTCATCAGATTCTGGTGGTCAAAGGTCACTGTGACTCTTATGAATGCAATATGAATGCAATTTTTATAATTATAATAATAATAATAATTAT
This sequence comes from Plectropomus leopardus, assembly GCF_026936395.1. Classification (NCBI taxonomy): domain Eukaryota; kingdom Metazoa; phylum Chordata; class Actinopteri; order Perciformes; family Serranidae; genus Plectropomus; species Plectropomus leopardus. Next base: position 1,140,292 of record NC_142194.1, read on the forward strand.
AATAATAATAATAATAATAATAATTATTATTATTATTATTATTATCTTTTTTCTTTTCAAATTTGGCACAAATGTTTGAGTAGACCCAAGGATGAACTGGCAAGAATCTGGTGGTCAAAGGCTAAGGTCACTGTGACCTCATAATGTGGTTTGGCCATTATTCAAGAATTTATTCTCTAAAATTTTAACACAAATGTGTAACAGGATAAAATGATGAAGTGATGACATTTTATATCCCAAAGGTCAAAGGTGAACTTCACTGTGACATCATATTTTCTGTCCATCACTCAGCGTCATGTCATGAATCTGGTTGAAAGTCAAGGTCACGGTGACGTTTCACAACATGTTTTTGGGCAAAACTCAGGAATTCATAAACATATCATGATAAACTTTCACACAAATGTCTAATAGAATTAAAATTATGAAACAAGTAGTTTACTGTGTAATAGTTCACAGCGTGGAGTAATTAAAACGGTACAGGACACATATTTTTTAAAATATTTATTTATTTATGTATTTTTTACCATTCAACCTTGTCTCGAGTCTGCAAACTCAAACATGATGGACACATGTTCACCACAGCGTCCCAGAGCTCAAATAGCTCTTTTGTTCAAACTTAAACCTAAATGCTTATTTCCTGTAAATGATTCTTTTTTCAGTATAAACCTTTGAGATACATATTTTAAAAAGGAGTCCTCAGCAAAAATAACACAACAAAGGAAAGCAGACGAAACATTTAACAGGAAATAAAAGTAACAATGATTAGATGATACGAAATATTAAATAAAAAGACAGAAAATGAGGAACTCATACTGTAAACAGAGCATGAAATGGATCATTCAGTCATTGATGGTAGAAAATTGTAAGTGAAACAAAATTATCAAGGTTTTTTCAGACGTTAGCCGCCGTGCGATGCTGGAAATCTTGAAAGAGCTTCTGCGTGTTGAATGTCGTGTTTGAAGCTGCAGATTTTTCGTGTTGACAGTTTTGACAGAAGAAGCAGTTTGTGAAACGGGAGATTTGGATGATAAGTGACGTTTGAGGTGTTGTTTCTCCTGAAGGCTGTAAAGCTGTTTGCTTTGGGCTCCTCAGTAGTTTTTCTCCTCTCAGCCATCTGAAGGTGGAAGCTGACATCATCGGCTTTGCATCACCGAATAAATGCTGGCAGTTTGGATTCAGAGCTGTTACAGTAATTATTGTGTGTGTGTGTGTGTGTGTGTGTGTGTGTGTGTGTGTCCCTCTGCTGGTGTCTCGGTGTTTCGCCCCCCCCCTGGGAGCCGGTCATCCTCCCGGTGCCCCGAGTCTCACATTTCCCCGAGTCAAATGATGATGACAACCGTAACATTTAACGGCTCGAGCCGGCCAGCCGCGACTGCTCACATTTTAAGGTCTGTGTAGCCGGCGCCATATGCTCGCACTCGGGCTGATTATCATCGGCATCCAGAGGCTCGATCCAGCCGTATCTCAGCTCTCTCAAAACCTGTCAGGGATTTTTCTCTGTGCTCTGGTTTTTTTATCTCCACTCACAGATGATTTATGCAGCAACCTTAACCCTTTGAAACCTGGATCGACATAAGTTTTCTTTTTGTTCAGACGCCTTTACAAGCTGTTTGAAAATTGAAAAAATCGGCCTAATTGGCATTGACCAACATGGCATTGACCAACTTGACAAGACATTGCAAAAATTTTTACTTAAAATTTTATTTAAATATAAAAAAGAGAAAATGTCCAGAAAAATATAAATAAATAAAAAAAATGTATTTATTATTATGATAATTTTATTTTTAATCTAAAATATTATTAATAATAAACTGTATACTATATTTACATGTCTTTTTTTCAGGTAATTTTCTTGTACATTTTTAAACTTTTCTTTGCTAATTTTTGAGCCTTTTTGGCTGTGTTGTTAACCCTCTGAGATCAGAGCAGATTGTCTTGATGGCTTTCAAACACACACACACACACACACACACACACACACACACACACACACACACCCACACACACACACACACACACACACACACACACACACACACAAAAGGCCTTAAAGAATAACAAGAATTCTGTAAAATAAAACAAAACAAACAAAAATGGAAATGACCTGGAAAAAAGTGCTTTAAGAATACTAACAATTCTGTAAAATAATTTCAAATATATTATCACATTATTTGTAAATATAGTTCCATCCATCCATTTTCTTCCGCTTATCCGGGGTCGGGTCGTGGGGGCAGCAGCCTAAGCAGGGAAACCCAGACTTCCCTCTCCCCGGCCACTTCGGGTCCAGCTTTTCCGGGATCCTGAGGTGTTCCCAGGCCAGCTGTGAGATCGTAGTCTCTCCAGCGTGTCCTGGTCTTCCTCGGGCCTCCTACCGTGGGACGCGGCCCCTGAACACCTCACCAGGAGGCGCCCTGAGGCATCCCACTGATGCCCGCCGAGCCACCATCTGGTTCTTCAATGCGGAGGAGCAGCGTCTACTCCCGAAGCCCTCCCAGATGACCGAGCTTCACCCTATTCCCTAAGGGAGAGCCCAGCCACCCCACGGAGGAAACTCATTTCGCCGGGCTTGCCACCGCATGATCCTGTTCTTTCGGGTCACTACCCAAAGCTCATGACCATAGGTGAGGGTAGGAACGAAGATCGACTGGTAAATCGAAGCTTTGCCTTCGCTCAGCTCCTCTTCACTAAGACAGACCGGTGCAGAGTCCGTGACACTGCAGACGCCAGCACCGATCCGCCTGCCGATCTCCTGCCCATCCTTCCCCTCACTCAATGAACAAGACCCCGAGGTACTTAAACTCCTCCACTTGGGGCAGGACTTCATCCCCGATCCGAGGAGGGGCACGCCACCCTCCGCTGAGAACCATGGCCTCGGATTTGGAGGTGTTGATTCTCATTCCAGCCGCTTCACACTCGGCTGCGAACCGAATCCAGTGAGAGTTGAAGGTCGCGTCTGATGAAGCCAACAGGACCACATCATCTGCAAAGAGCAGAGACCTAATCCTGAGGTCACCAAACCGACCCTCAACACCCTGGTTGGTTTAGAAATTCTGTCCATAAAAGCATGAACAGAATCGGCAACAAAGGGCAGCTCCTGACGGAGTCCAACCTCACCGAAACGAAGTTCGGACTTATTGCCGGGCAATGCGGACTAAGTTCTGCACCGTCATACAGAGAACGGACAGCCCGTATCAGGGAGTCCGAACCCCCATATTCCCCGGAGAACCCCCACAGGACTTCCCCAGGGACACGGGTCAACGCCTTTCTCCAAGTCCACAAAGCACATGTGGACTGGTTGGGCAAACCCCAAGCACCCTCAAGGATCCTGCCAAGGGTCCAGAGCTGGTCCACAGTTCCACGACCGGGCGAAACCGCATTGCTCCTCCTGAACTGGGTTCGACTATCCGGGCGGACCTCCTCTCTAGTACCCCTGAATAGACCTTACTAGGAGGCTGAGGAGTGTGATCCCCTGTAGTTGAACACACCTCCGTCCCCCTTTCTTGAAAAGAGGGACCACCACCCCAGTCTGCCAGTCCAAGGGCACTGCCCCCGATGTCCACACAATGTTGCAGAGTCGTGTCAGCTATGATGATGTCAATCAATGGTTCAGAGTTCCCCGCCTGGACGCTGGTCACCGGGCCCCCTGGAGCCAGGCCTGGGGTGGGGCTCATGAGCGCCTGGTGGCCGGGTCTTACCCATGGGGCCTGCCGGGCACAGCCCCAAGAGGTGACATGGGACCTCCTTCCGTGGCTCACCATCCGCTGGAGGGGCCAGAGGGGTCGGGTGCAATGTGATGGGCGGCAGCCGGGCGGGACCTTGGCGGTCCGATCCTCGGCTGCAGAAGCTAGCTCTGGGGACGTGGAATGTCACCTTCAGGGGAAGGAGCCTGAGCTGGTGCGCGAGGTTGAGAAGTTGCGACCAGATATAGTCGGCTCCCCACCTCGACGCATGGCTTGGGCCCGAACCAGTCTTCTTGAGAGGGGATGGACCTCTTCCACTCTGAGTTGCCAGACTGGTGAGAGGCGCCGGGCAGGGGGTGGCACATTATTGCCCCCAGCTCGGGTGCCTGTATCGCTGGAGTTTACGCCGGGTGAATGAGAGGGTAGCCTCCCTTTTTGGGTTGGGGGACGATCCTGACTGTTGTTTGTGCTCTATGGTCCAAACAGCAGTTCAGAGTATCCACCCTTTTGGAGTCCTTAGAGGGGTGCTGGAGAGTGCTCCTTCTGGGGACTCCCTCGTTCTGCTGGGGGACTTCAACGCCACGCTATAAACGCGACAGTGAGACCTGGAGGGGCGTGATCGGGAGGAATCTGAACTCGAGTGGTGTTTTGTTATTGGACTTCTGTGCTCGCCACAGATTGTCCATAACGAACACCATGCTCAAGCATAAGGGTGTCCATATGTGCATTGCATCAGGACACCCTAGGCTGTGCAGTTCAATGATCGACTTTTGTAGTCGATTCGCTGGACTTGGCGGGCCGTATGTCTTGGACACTGGTGAAGAGAGGGCGGAGCTGTCAACCGATCACCACCTGGTGGTGAGTTGGTCTCCATGGTGAGGGAGGACGCCAGTCAGACCTGGCAGACCCAAACGCATTGTGAGGGTCTGCTGGGAACGCCTGGCAGAGTCTCCTGGTCAGAAGGAGCTTCAACTCCCACCTCCGGAAGAGCTTCACCATGTCCCGGGGAGGCTGGGGACATTGAGTCCGATGGGCCATGTCTGCCTCCATTGCTGAGGCGGCCGACCGTGCTGTGGCTGTAAGGTGGTTGGTGCCTGTCGGGCGGTAACACCTCAACCCGCTGGTGGACACCGGGCGGCAGCCGCCGTTGAAGAAGGAGTCCTATCGGGCCTTCTTGGCCTGTGGGACTCCGGAGGCAGCAGACAGGTACCGACAGACCAAGCGGAGTGCGGCGGCGGCGGTCGCCGAGGCGAAAACCCGGGTAAATATAGTTTTTTGGGGTAAATGTTTTTATTACTTCTTAAAAAAAACTAACTACTAATTTCTTGCAATTTTTAGAACCAGTTCTTCCCAGTAAAAACATCGAAGTAATTTGCTCAGATTTTAATGATTTAAATGATTTAAGGTGTCTGAATACAGCACAAAAAAGTGATGTGGATACAGGTTTCAGAGGGTTAAGTTGCTCGTTGCCTTGTTTCTGAAAGAAATAGAACCAATTTGTTCAGCTTTCAAAGGGTTAACGAATGCACAGGAATTCGCCTCATTCACGCGGCGATGTAACTGACGGCGGGACGTCACAGTTTCACATTCGGCTGCAGCCATTTTGGTTCCATGAGGTTTTTACTGTATTGAGCCGCACAGCCAACCGTCCAATGACACGCTGAGCTGCGTCCACATCTGCTTCCTGTTTGGCTGCGTTTGAGCGATGTCACGGCTGCTGCAGAGGAACACGGACGGCAGCTTCATGATCTGAACTCTCTCTGAACAACAGGGCGGCTCAGTGACGGCCGATTAGCTGCCAAACTAACTGGTTAACTGCTCTCACTGTTTTCGGGAGGCTCCAGATGCTGATTGGTCGGCTGTGTGGTGGATTAGAAGCTCTGCTTGTGTTTGGCTGCTTGTTGGCGAGTCTTTCCCGTCCTGTTGGCAGCAGCGAGCGGCGGATTCAGACTCCAAACACTCTCTGTTCTCACTCTAAATCTAATAAAATGTGTCTCTCTTTCTGTTTTCGGTGCTGCCCTCTCTCCTCCCTCCTCCCTCCTCCACCTGCTCCTCCTCCATCTCCACCTGCTCCTCCTCCATCTCCGCCTGCTCCTCCTCCATCTCCACCTGCTCCTCCTTGGGCTTCAACACTAAAGGTAAGAGAAACAAACACACCCTCTGTGTTACACTGCTGTGGCCCTTACGACATTAAGGCGGGGCATCCTCCCCGGAGCTACACATATTTGTCTTTGAGCCTGTGTTTAAGGACTGTGGGAAATTTGTAAATCCACAATTATTTCAGTTTTCACAGTTTTTGGCTATAACAAATGGTGTTATTTTGGCGTTTTTTATTCTGGCGGATCCGCAGGTGTGAAAGGTGGCATTAAAAAATCACCTAAAAAATTAAAAGAAAAAAAGGCACAAATTTCTAAAAATGCAATTTTTTTTAATTACAAAAGTTTTTTAAAAAGTATTGCCAAAAAAATCAAGAGAAAAACAATTCAAAAGCTGAGAAAAATTTAAAAATAACCCAAAATTAAAAGAAAAGAAAATAGCCACAATTTCTAAAAGATAAAAAAAAAGATAAACTCGTGTACTTTAAAAACTGGCATTTAAATTAATACAAGATACAGTCATTTAAAGTTGAACGCCCCTATCATAACCCAAAATAATATAAACATACATCCCATCCCTCTGCTTTAAGAATTATTTGACACTCTTCCTCCTTTTTTCCAACACCTCCTCCCCTCTCATAACTAACAAACAGTCCCTAATAACTAACTAACATAACAACTAACTGCATCGAATAATCTGTCCATACTTGACTAAATGTACTTAATTTGATTCCACCACTTTTAGCAAAAATGCAGATTATTTTTCCAACTCTAGGAAATAAATGTTTAATGATAGCAGCTGTAAAGTTTTCTGTTTCTACTCACCACTAATTACTTACAACTAGAAAAATATTATAGAAGACGAAAAAAATCTGGGTAAATAAGCATCAAAATAGATCTTGTTCACTAAAAGGAACAAAAGAAGAAAAGAATCCATCCAGACCCTCGACAGAGGTCCTGGCTGAGCCCTCCGTGTCCTCACATCCTAAAAACAGCCCTGACTGTTTCAGATTAGTGTTGGACTGAGAGTCCACACTCTCCACATACTGTAGCTGCAGCGTCTTGGCTCCACGCTGACCTAAATCCAGCACGCTGGCTCGCTCGGGGCACGATGAACGATGCCATCGATTGGGTCGACTCCACGACTCGACCGTGGCCCAGAGCTGGCCCGAGCGCCTCTGACTGGAATGTGCCGCACACGAGCCAGAGCTGGCTGGTTACGTGTCCTCTGGTGGCAGCCAAACTCTACATACGGAGCATTTTCAGAGTGGTTTTTAACTTCCAGGCAGGAAATCAGCTTCAAATTTAAATGAGATTTGAAGTGAAACTCTCAACGAGCATTTAGTCATTTTAATTTACACCGAGGTGCCACTTTTTTAGAGGGGAACTCTGGTATTTTGCAAACTGGGCTCATTTTACTATGTTTTTGTGACAAAGTGACTAATAGGCACAGCAGTTTTTGAAGTTGGTCTGGTATTGAGAGAGTGCGCTGCAGCCGTGAAAAAAAGCTGTACTGTAACGCTCAGTTTGTTTTTGTTGCTGACAGGTTCAAATTGTTATTCTGAGTATCTGACAGACAGCATTAGGGAAAGGATCCCAACAGAGAGACGTGGAACATTTTGTACCTTTGGCTTGTTTTGGTCTGTTTTGTGTCAAGTCTCACTGAAGGACGTGTGTCACTGTGAAATGTCAGAAGAAAACTGTGGCAGTGTGAGTGATAATTGGAGTAAAGGAGTGCTGGTGATGGAAAACAGAATCTGATATTATTCTTATTTAAAAGACTTTCAGTAACATGGCTGAATAAGCCCTGACGTTTGCAGACACAGCAGTCTTCCCAGAGGTGGACTATTAAAGGAAAAGTTCACCCTAAAATGAATATTCAGTCATTATCTCCTCACCCTCATGACGACTGAAAGTCGGCTGAAATTTTAGAGTCCACAAACACTGCCGGAGGTTCACTGAAGTTCACGGGAAAGGGCGTTGCACTCGTGTCCATTACCTGTGATGACGATGACAGTAATAGTACATGTTGTATTGTAGTATGAAAATGTTGACGATGTTTAGAATAGGATGACAGTAACAGTACATGTTTTACTTGTAGTACAGATTAAGAAGATGATGATGATGATAGGATGACAGTAATAGTACACCGTGTACTGGTAGTACTGATGATGATGATGATGATGATGATGATGATGATTAGGTGACAGTAACAGTAGATATTGTACTTGTAGTATTAATATTTTGAAAAGCCACAGACTGCATATTAGAAATACCTTGTCGTAAAACACAACACAGATCTACACAACTCTTTTTTGCAGCGTTCAACACTCTGATGTCTAAAGTCTGAGCATGATGAACTGCTGAAGACATGTCTTCATGATACATCAGGCTCTCTTATGTGAGCATGCGGTTATATCTTCTGCTTGTTACGTGCTGTCGTCAGTGCAGATTTGGGGTTGAAAGTCTTGCTGTTGTAACAGGCAGACGGGTGGAGCAGACAGCTAAGATTAACTCGTTCTTTCTTCTCCTCTTTATCTGCCTCTTTCCTATTAGCTGCGAGTGATTGTTTCTGTGTGAATTATCCTCATACCCGTTTAATAGCGTGGAAATTGATTAAGCAATTAGTGGGAAGCCACTGTATTTAGATCAAAGCAGATCATCACATTAAGTTGGGAGAGATTAACACGGCCTGCGGCGAAATTGGAAGTAATGGCTTCAATAATGGTATGGCAGTAATGCTGCAGCTCCTGACAGGGGATTTATGCCTCCTTTTAACTCTCAACCAGACAATTTTTTTTTATGCTCAGGGTGTGGCGGTCACTGCACTTTTATTTCATACTTATTACTCAAAGCATGTTATCTGCAGGAAATATGCCACCTACAATATGCTGAAAGGCTCCAGTTTATAGTCAGGGCCACTGCAGTGGTTTGAGAGTGGGAGATGAGGAAAACTTTAACGAAAACCAAATTAGAGCAAAGGCAAAGCTGTGAGCATTCAAATGTTTTATAGAGCAGAACATTTTAGATTTTTCTTTGTCTGTTTGTTTTTAGTTATTCTCACTATGTATTTACTATTTATTCTTTCTATTTATTTATGTGCTTGTCTGTGTTTTTATCTGCTAATTTGCGGTCCTAGTCCCTCGTTAGGCTTTTAGGGAAAGATACATGTTACAAAACACTCATAAACTAGCAATTAAGCAATCAGACAAGCAGCCACATAAATTCATTAGTCATCCAGCAAACATGAATCCTCAAATTCCCATTTATTGCAGAAAAGTTTTCATGCTTGCATGAGGTGTTATTTCAGGCAATTCAAGCAAAGCGATATCTTCCAAAACTGCAATGGAAATGCTTTTTTTACATCACACGATGGTCAACTATGACCTCAGAAATCCCTCATACGTGGCCGCTCCCACGTATAAGGGGCTCGCCTTTCCATCATGGCTCCATAACACGCTTACGTGGCCTTGGATTGGAAATAACGGCGGCTAGTGCGGTGGCTGCAATAGAAATAAAGTGCTAATTTGAACATCCATCGCCATGGTTACTGGGATGTTATCACCAGAGGAGAAGTCACACAACATCACTCAGTGGAAACACAGTCAGCTCCACGTTGTGTTTTATCTACATTTACTAAATATTGCTTAGGTTTTGTGCATATCTGTAATGCAAACCTGCCTAGTGTTGCTGTCTGTGGTCAGCTGGAGTTAAACTCAGCGTCAGTGCTGCAGAGACAGAACTATTCATGACATTAAAGAGGTTCGAGGTCAGTGAGCAAAGCTATAATGTTTCATGGTCAGTTCTGAAAATACATCTGATATACGTAAGTAACTTTTGTTGAGTTGCTTCTCAGCAAAATGTTCAAAGTAATTTAAGTTGATCTTTTATTGTGGAAAGTAAACAATGGAGGCAGTGAAGCAAAATGTGCTGCTGTGACACAATGAGAGATAGTCAAGTGTTGCCATCTTGGTTCACACTGCTTTGGAACCTCCTTGTTTTTGTTCAGGTTTCTAACAAAGTTAGCTATTTGCTTCCTCCAACAGTTAGTTAATTAGCACAACCGTTCCAGGTGAATTTTCGTGAGTTTGTGAGTTGCAAAATGCTCCACATTGCATTTCATTTGAGCACAGCATAAGGGAATTAGTGTCTTGCAAAACTGTCATGCAGCAGTTGTCGTCCTGCTGCTCAGCGTTCCTGCAGCAGGATGGAAACCCTCGATATCTTCCAGGTTTAGTCGCTCTCTCTGTCGGGACGTCACAATATGAGGCGCTCCATCTCGAGGGAATCCAGTGTGAACTCTGCTGCAGCTCTCTGTTGTTTTGACAGACTGCATCCATCTCCCTGCAGCCATAATCCTCAGTGTGCAGGGGTCATTTCATGCACTTGGATGGGATTACATGAACTGGAGGAGAAAACAAGAGCGGGTGCAGATAAACTGTGTACATGCACCATAAATCTTTGTTTGCAGTCTTGAATATGAGATTTTTTGCCCTGCAGGTCTTCAACACACTGTGCATTTAAATGCACTTTTTTTCTCATTTTTTCCCTCTCTGTGTTTTGTTTGAATCATCTGATGAGCTGCTGGTTGACTTGACAGGTTAATTTTAGACACATTATTAAATCACTTTCGTCTGAGATACTTGACAGGCCTGTCTGTGCTGCTGCTGCCAGATTCAAGTCATTTTTGTGTTTTATAATCAAAACATGACGTTTCCTTTCCCCATCACTTGATCATCTCATTTCTGTCACTGAAGTTCATTAATCTAGTTTCAGTAAAGCCACACATGGGTGCAATACTTTTTTGAAAAAGTTATTTTGTAATTCAAACACAGATCTGAATAGATGCTTAAACTTTAACTTGGAGCGCAACACTCATGAACAGCTTGTGTTTCACAACTTGTTTTCATTGCGTGTGCAGATACAGAGACTGCTCAGCTCTATGGTATCTGAAGATGACTCATATCTGCTCATGCAATAAAATCAAGATTTAAAAAATACCCGACATTCGCGAGTCCAGTCCCATCCAGACGGAACGCTTAATTCATATTTAATCACTCTAAAGTTTGGTCTCCATCAGAGACCGTCTGTACCAGCATCATATGTCTCTGTGAAGCAGAAACTATCAGCAGCAGCCGTCACAACACCAGTGCATACACTGATCCCAATGACTCAGAAACATTAACCCTAAACCGTCTTTAGTTACTGAAGATTGTCTTGGCCTCCAGGACAGTTTCAGAAGAAGGGCGGATGGAAACATATTTAATACATGTCCAACTTGTTCTGGAAACGATGGATCAGATAGTGCTTGGCTGTACTTCAGAAGCGTCAGAAGAGTTAAACTTTATTTCTGAAGACATTGTGTTAATAGTTGATGACTCAGCACCTTATAAAGCTCAGTATGCACCATGCGATTTTGGGCTGTCACAGACAAGAGATGACCATGGTGTAAGGCTTGGCGATAAAACTATAACGATATCAAATAACTTCCTTGATTGAAATATGAGACGCAGTGGATAGAACGCATTCCAGCCATGTTTTGACAGACAACAGGAACAGCCAATGATAATAATTATAGCGTTGCAGTGAACCAAATGCAGTGAACAACTTTGACTCTAGAACAGCTGAGTGTTTGACAGCCACAGCGCTGAAACAACCAAATTAAAGTGACTTCTTTAGACTTCTACAGACTACTTTGTGTTAGTTGATTAGATGTAATGTTGGCAGGCTGTTGGCAGCTATAGGAGGAGTAGGCCTACTCAAAAGTTTTTATTTCCTGAGTAAAATGATTACAGAAGTTTGACAGAAGTTGAAGTCAGAGTCCTGCAGTCAGGAGAGGTTGGCCTATTATCAGCACAATGTGCTCAGATTTACCTGAAGTTTGTTAAAGATGGAGCTTTTCATTTTTATACAGTTTTATTAGTAGAATAGGTCCTCCAGTTGGTGATGCTGTTCTACAGTATATTTGTCATGTTCGATGTCTGACAGAAAATAAATATTTAAACCAAAATTAACCTGATGATAGCTTTACATCTCACTTAGTCACTGAGTCAAATGGAACCTTTAAGCTTGACAGAAATAGTGATTTTATGTATATTGTGATATATTTCGATATCAACTGATATGAAAAAAAAAATTTCGTGAGAAGACTTTATTCCATATCGCCCAGCCCTACCATTGTGAATGAAATGTGGCAATATCTTTGGACATGGCTCCAAAATGGTGGTCCTTCATTGCACAAATTTGGGATGGCCACCTCACTGTGTGACTGCTGTTACGACTATGGCTACTAACCAGCCAAGAGGAATACAGCATGAAATGACATCCGTGTCACAGAGTGGAGCTGTAACAAACTTATGACGTTGCAAAAATCTCTCAGTCTGCAGGAGGCTTCAGCCACGGCTTACAGGACGGATTGTGCAAACTTTACCAGACAGAAGAGGAATAGTGCATCAGTTGCAAATCAAGACCAAGACCATCTATACTGACAGGCCTGTCACTGTGGGTTCCCCTCTGCAGGAAGCAAGAGAGCCATGACAACATGCTTCAAAGACCTTTTTCCTGATTGACTGACTGAATGATGGAAAAGATCACTCTTTATCTGGCTAAGAAACTTTGATTTTGGATAAAAGAAGAAGAGAACACTTTGAAAATAGACTACGGCTTCTCTTTAAAGCAGCACGGTCACCAAAAGAAAAAGTTTGCAGCATGCCTTGATTTATCTAATTCTACACAATATCTATGGGTGAGTTTCCATTAACCCGCAAACTGCGCAAATTTACATTATGAATATAAAATATATCTAATGGAAACAGTAGAGAAAACTCCTGTTTATCTGAAAAAAGTTTTTATGCTCAAACATATTTCAGGCGATTGGGAAAAGCCATAGATGGCAAAACAGCAATGGAAACACTTTTTTGTCACATGATGCTATGGCTCCTTCATGATGCAGCAGGAGCTACAAGAACTGTTATTCTTCAAAAGTTGAATGGATCGTCTGGAAGTTTTGAATCCACAATCCCTCTTTGAGATCGTGGACTACACCTCCCACAAATCCCTCATACGTGGCCACTCCTACGTATAAGGGGCTCTCCTTTCCATCATGGCTGTATAACACATAATTGCCATGGTTACTGGGATGTTATCACCAGAGGAGAAGTCACACAGCATCACTCAGTGGAAACACAGTCAGCTCGAAATTGTGTTTTATCGACATTTTGAAAATATTGCTTAAGTTTTGTGCAAATCTGTGATGGAAACCTGCCTACAGAGAGCCGAAAGGGAGTTTGGAAATGATGAGATACAGAAAGAGAAACAAAAAACCAAAATGTGTTTGAGAACCGGCGAAAGAAAAGAGGCAGCGGCTGTAATAAAAGCAGAATGAGAGAAATTCATGGCGGACATATAAAGTGAGTTTGATACAGCTTTAAAAGAGATGGAGTTTTGTGGCAACCACGGAAAGAAAGAGGGACTGAGATAAAGCCGGAAACAGACGTGGACAGAAACACACAGAGTTGGTGTGAGAGAGGTGCTGAACTGAGTTCTGTATATTCCCAGTCCACCTGCTGCAGCTGCTGATATCCTCCAAAAAAACTCTGAGTGGAAATATGATTTCACACTCATCAGTCATGCAAGCTTAAACTCACCACTCTGCCCTTTACACACACACACACACACACACACACACACACACACACACACACACACACACACACACACACAGAGCAGAGTGGAGTGGTGTTGGTCAGTCATGGAAGAGCACCTTCACATCAGGAGCTTTCAGCACAAATCTATTCACTAAATGCCAGCCGGGGTATTTCTCATAAAAATATCAGCTCATACAATGGAGTCAGACAACAGCGACACAATGAGCAGCACCCAGAGGAGCGCCGCCGCTTCAATGACACCCGTTAGGCCCTGATTAGAAACCTTTGTGTGCGGATAATGGATAATTCCTCCCCTCTGTTTGCCATTCACAGCAAAGTCCAATAGCCAGGTAGAGCCGGGAACTAACTTTTGTGTGTGTGTGTGTGTGTGTGTGTGTGTGTGTGTGTGTGTGTGTGTAAGTAAATAAAACAGCACCTGGTGTAGCCAAAAAACTAAACTTTTAAAAGCCCAGCTGCTGTGTTTAGAGGTTTGGGTGATGACGCAGAGCATGTTAAACCCCAAAAACTACAAAGAAGAAGATAAAACTGCACGGCCTCTATTAATTGCTATCAACTAAAGGGATAGTTCACCCAAAAATGAAAATTCAGTCATTATCGCCTCACCCACTTCCTGATGGAAAGTCGTAGTGTTTTGTAGTCAAGACCACACAAACTGAGACCAAGACAAGACCAAGACTTTAAGGGGCTGAGACCGAGTCAAGGCCGAGACTCTCTCTCTACATATACAGTATATATATCTATATCTATCTATATATATTTATATAGAGATATATAATTGCTCTTCTTGCTCTGCACTTTCACTTGTTTATGTGTGATGTATTTTTTAGACGTTGTAAATCAGAGCTCGCTCTCGATGCATTGAGACTAAAAAAAGAGAATTTAACAGCAGCATAGTGAAAATGACCATTTTTACAGCTCAAAGAAAACAATGCTGCACTCCTCTGTAATTGTTTCAGTTTTTCTGTGAACCTTTAAAGAAACCTCACACGCCAAACTTTCAAACACACTGCAGGATTTTAATGACGGGGGATCTCTGCCGTTTCATCTCTTTAGATTTAACTGGAGTTACAGCAGCGCAGCACCTTCACTACTGGGTTTTGTATAATGGGATGTTTTTAAGGTAAAATTCCTGGCTGCATGTGCTGCGATCTGCAGAGATAAACAGAGATGGAGACGCAGCGAGCTTCTGAATGAAAGGAAGCTCCAGGTTTGAATGATATCAGTTCATTAAATAGACGTTCGAGGTTATCAGCCTCGTAGATATGATGTTTATAAGGTCCTGCTGCAGTTATCAGCGTGTTAGATGGCCAGGTTTGTTCTTATGTGGCGTTGGGGGATGTTAGCTGATGTAACAGCAATATCATGAGCACGAAAGTACACATAGGAAGTAAAGCTGCGTTCATGTGACGTCGGAAGGTTGGAGTTTCCGAGTTGTGAAGTCGGTCTTCAGACTTGAACGTGTTCATTAACTGAGAGGTTGTAAAGTGGGAACAAGATAGAAGTTACAAGATGGGCTGCATTTTAAGCTAAGAGTGTTTAAACAAGAGGTTAATTGCTGATTCCAGTTTATTTATATTTTATATATTATTTTAGTTTTTATATTTTATATTTTTTATATATAATTGAGGTGACTCTACATGGACAGCAGTTAGCATGAACACCATATTACACTTGTATATTCAATATGTGAATTAGTAAAAGAAAATATCTTCCCATTGACTTGACATTGACTTTTTGCTGCCATGTTTCTGCATTTATGACGTCAAGCCGGCGTCTCATGTTATAAAATAACGTCGCTATCAATGTTAGTATTCTGGCTGCTGCAGAGTTCACAGTTTGTTTGCTGCAGCTAATAGACGCAGAAACTAAATTGTGCAACTACTAAAAGTAAATTATAGCCAATAGGAACAAAATAACCGAATATATAATTTTTTACCGTCAGCTGTTGACACTGTTTCCATGTTTTTCGCCATTTCCGCTGCCCTGAAATGTCATATAAATATCACAACTCGAAATCATTAACATTTCCCAATTTCTCATCGTATTTATGACTATGAGCTCGTAACTTTTAAATATTGCAAATACAACCGTATAGTCCGTATATCTCCATGGTTACTTCAACCAAAGAACGTTGTCGCCATCTCTCATTCAAAACAAAAAACAATGACATGAATGTTGACCTTATCTATAGACACCCAAAACAGTTTTTTGGTACCAGGCTGTAAACAACTCTATTTCTGCTGTAAATTTGAACGTTTTACCATGGAGGTCTGTGAACTGCAGGTTTTGGCACTTTGGTGATTCGGCGTTCGGAGCAGACTCATCAGTGCAGCAGAAGCTTTCGAATCACGTCTGTGATGCTGATAACAGTCAAGACATGCAAAATACAGTGAGAGAGGAAATCTGGAGCTTTTATCATTTTCAACAGAAGGAATGCTACTTGGCTGCTAACTGCTGTTAGTGTGTGTGTGTGTGTGTGTGTGTGTGTGTGTGTGTGTGTGTGTGTGTGTGTGTGTGAGAGAGAGAGAGAGCCAAAAGATGCTGTGGTTTGCTAAATTATTGTGGAGCCGTCATCTTCAGATCCTCAGCAGATACTGAGCCTTGTTTTGGTTGTATAAGCCGTTATCCCCATGATGCGAGTCTTTGTGTAACATTGTGTTGAGATAGCGAGTTGTTTTGATAACAGTGTAATTTTCTCAAAGTTTCCATGTTTCCATCATGGAGATCAGAGCAGCAATAACAGGAGAGAGATTTGATAGTCCTGCACAGATTATCACAAAATGACCAAATAAGAGATCATTACAGCAAGTCATGATGGTAAGATGATGATCTGATTTTTTTTACTGGATGAGCTGTTGAAATAACTCTCCTGGTAACAGTCTTAAAACGGAAATATAAGCTCCACAAACAAAAGATCTAATTATTATAAAAGGGTTTATCTCAAGATGATGTGATAAGTCCCTGAAAGCCACACATACTCTACATTTGTGCATTGTTTTCGTATCATATCAATGTTTCTAAAGAGACATGATGTGACCAGGAGGTGGAGGGGATGGAGAGACAGCTAGGAGAAACGCCTGCCAAACTGCAAACCACTTTTCAGCATCAACTAACTACTAAACTGGCTAATTTAGTGAGTCATTTCTGTATTTCCAGCGGCTTTTTAGCCACAGAACAAGGGTGTTTTTGGGGACTGTTTGCTGTTTTTCTTTTGAGGATGGTGCCACCAATAGCATTTGTTTTTTTAGAGACAGATCTCTGCATTTCTGGAGGCTTTTTAGCAGATGGATGGATAAAAAAAAACCCAAAAAACGGGGACTTCCATGCGGGAGGCTGGTGTTCGCTTATCGCCTGAGTGTGATGTTTTTTTCTGAACTTCACCATGTGCCTTTTTTGCCAAATCCTAACCATCCATGCCAACACGTGCGTTTGTTGACTTCCTGGAGTTGCACATAACCACGTGCAGCGTCGTCCCACTACGTGCTTGTGTGACATCAAGGTAGCGGCATCCAGAAACGTCAACAGCAGACGCAGAAGGAAACCTAGAGCGTAACATGTAGACACTGAAGTCCACTGACAAAGCAACAATGTGTGACGACTTGGGAAGAGAGCATGTTGGCCTTTTTGTTGTTGATAAAGTTGATTGAATATTGCTCTCATACCAGCTGACGGTGTTTCTGAGTGCTGTAGAATAAGTGATTCTTCACACAAGGAAAAGACAGGAAGTGACAGTCCCATAAACCGTAATAAATACATGCCAGGAGATCAAATGGTTAATGAAACGAACCTCCAGCTATTGTCAGCTCCCATATATTTTTATCAGTGTGTGTGTGTGTGTGTGTGTGTGTGTGTGTGTGTGTGTGTAAAAAAGTGTGTTTCTGCAGAATAACAAGTGGAGAATGATCAGGGAGCCTGTGCTATAGAGTCAGATTCTGCTCCTCGCTCGTCCTCATCATTTGTGCAGAAACCTTTTTAAACTCCTGTGTGGGTTTTTAACGAAGCGCTGAAGCCGCCGTGCAGCAGCAGACCAAAGGCCTGACAGTTAAACACACACACACACACACACACACACACACACACACTAAAAGTAAGAAAAAAAAATCTTCTTTTCCTGGATTGTTCCTCCAAAAGTTTCGTAATATCTCAGAGCCGCCTGGCAGCTTTTTGGAAAACTGTGACACCTCCGTGAACAAATGATTAATACCACCCGGTTAAAGTGTGAAAGCACAGCGGGAGAGCTCGTTCCGGCCTGAATCATGTTCCATTTAAGATGTATTCACTGATAAATACTGAGGAGGGATTTATTATTTTTTATTATTTTACCTTCCTGGAGCTGGCAGGTCGGAGGAGCACATATTAGTTTCACTCTGGTCCCCTGCAGCGCTGCAGCAGCCGTCAGAAAGATAAAATCACATTTCTATTGACTTTCTTTTTCATTACTATCATTTCGTCTTCTTCTAGATTCTATTTATTATTTATCATATGGATTCTTTTCTATTAAGTCTTTTCTTTAGTCACTAAAATGAACCCTTTGGGCCCGCTTTAATATTACACACTCGTACGGCTCTGCACACAAAATAAAGCCTTAAAAATATTATATATTAGTCACATTTTGTTTTCAGTCCTAAAAATTGTTATTAAATATTCATTAATTTGCCAGTTTTTTGTCATGATGCCACTATGTTTTTGGATGAGAAAAAAAAATTATATATATATATATATATATATATATATATATATATATATATATATACATATATTTTCTCCATATGCAAAATATGGTAAAAAATGACATCATCAGGTGGAAAATAGTAAAAATGAAAAATTCCAAGACAAAAGCCCAGAATGACACCCAGAATAATACAACAAAAATCAATAATAGCAGTTTGAATGGGTTTCAATGGAGCATTTTTTGCACTTAACAATATGAATCAATCTTGCCAAATTATTGCCAAATTATTTATATATTATTATTTATATATTATTATTTATATACTGTGACGCGCGCAGTTATATAACACAGCAGTGTCACCTTAATTAGAATTGGTTTGACTTCCTCATCGTCTGCTTCACCAGCTTTACTGCAGATCTAATTAACTTGACCTCTGTGTGTTTCAAGTGTGTGTGTGTGTGTGTGTGTGGGTGGGTGTGGGTGTGTGTAATTGCAGTTCTGAGTGACAGCTGTCCAGCCGTGACAGATCATTGTTATGTTACGGTCTCTTCCTGCTTCCTTGGGTGTCAGATCAGACATCAGATCAGTGAATTTTTCCTTTAGAAAACATTCAGAAGTTTTTTCCCCTCTTATCTTCTCATGGCATCTTGAATTGTACAAAAATAATGCTGAATGAACATAACATAACATAACATAACATAACATAACATAACATAACATAACATAACATAACATAACAACATAACATAACATAACATAACATAACATAACATAACATAACAACACAACACAACATAACATAACATAACATAACATAACATAACATAACATAACATAACATAACATAACATAACATAACATAACATAACATAACATAACATAACATAACATAACATAACATAACATAACATAACAACACAACATAACATAACATAACATAACAATATAACAACATAACATAACATAACATAACATAACATAACATAACATAACATAACATAACATAACAACACAACACAACATAACATAACAACATAACATAACAATATAACAACATGATAACATAACAATATAACAACATGATAACATAACATAACATAATAACATAACATAACAACACAACACAGCATAACATAACAACATAACATAACAATATAACATAACAACATAACATGATAACATAACATAACATAACATGATAACATAACATAACATAACATAACAACATAACAGCATAACATAACATAAACATAACAACATAACATAACATAAGATAACATAACATAACAATATAACATAACATAACAACATAAGATAACATAAGATAACAACATAATAACATAACATAACATAACATAACATAACATAACATAACAACATAAGATAAGATAAGATAAGATAAGATAAGATAAGATAAGATAAGATAAGATAAGATAAGATAAGATAAGATAAGATAAGATAAGATAAGATAAGATAAGATAACATAACATAACATAACATAACATAACATAACATAACATAACATAACATAACATAACATAACATAACATAACATAACATAACATAACATAACATAACATAACATAACATAACATAACATCACATCACATCACATCACATCACATCACATCACATCACATCACATCACATCACATCACATCACATCACATCACATCACATCACATCAACATTTGCAAGACTGACTCTACATCTGGATGTAATTTGGATAATTTAACTACCACACTTTAGTTTTAAGTTAAAGGGAGTCCTCCTCCTCCGCCTCCTCTCCTCTCCTCTTCTCCTTTCCTCCTCTGCCTCCTCTCCTCTCCTCTCCTCTCCTCTCCTCTTCTCCTTTCCTCCTCCTCTCATCTCCTCTCCTCTCCTCCTCCTCTTCCTCCTTCTCCTCCTCTCCTTTCTTCCTCTCCTTCTTCCTCCTCCTCCTTTCCTCCTCCTTCTACTCCTCTCCTCTCCTCCCCTCCTCCTCCTCTCTTCTCTTCCTCTCCTCCTTCCCCCTCCTCCTCTCCTCCTCTCCTCTCCTCTCCTCTCCTCTCCTCTCCTCCTTTCCTCCTCTCCTCCTCCTCCTCTTCTCTCCTCTCATCTCCTCCTCCTCCTCCTCCTCTCCTCCCCCTCTCCTCCTCCTCCTCTTCTCTCCTCTCCTTTCCTCTCTTCCTCCTCCTCCTCTTCCTCTCCTTCTCCTCTTCCTCTCCTTCTCCTCTTCCTCCTCTTCTCTCCTCTCATCTCCTCCTCCTCCTCCTCTTCTCTCCTCTCCTCCTCCTCCTCCTCCTCTCAGTAATCGATGCCTGTTAGCCATCGGGTCTCTAATTACAGACAAAAACAAAATTTTCTCCAATTCCACCTGAATGACTTTTGCTCTCTCCAGATAACTGCTGCGGATGGATGATGATTGTTTCGATACAGGAAATGAGGTGTGTGTGTGTGTGTGTGTGTGTGTGTGTGTGTGTGTGTGTGTGTGTGTGTGTGTGTGAGTGTGTGAGTGTGTGATAGGATCTAGTTTGGTAGAGAAACTATATTGTTAGGCTGATAGTGAGCGGGCGTCTCTCTCTCAGAGTGGGCTGTTTCGGTGTTGTGTTGTTTGGAAATGATTCAGCTCGGCTCGTTTCCTGCAGATTATTAACTGGGATTTCCATTTAGCGCCTGCGAGCTAATTACAGCGGCCAGACGATGATGTTTTCAGGTGAAAGTGCTGCATTGTGGTGACTCACCGCCGCCGCTCACGACTCTGTTTCTACTCCACAGAACTACTTCACCTGTCGGCATTTCTGCTTTTGTTTCTGTCTATAAACGAGTTTCAGTTTCAGGAAATTAGAAATCAAAACTTAAATAGAAACAAAACAAAGAAGACATTTGACTGAAAATGTTAGTTATACATTTACAGTCAGACTCCAAGTCAGAAACAAACCAGCCACCATTACATCTGATTTAACATAATTTGGGACGAGATTCACTATTTACAGAAAATAATGACGACTCTCGCAGCCGCAGGATGAGACTTTTTAGGAAAACATAAATAAAACATGTTCAGCAATCTGGACATTAAAAACACAATATTAAAAAAGTCAAGTCGGCAAACTGGATCCATCATAAATATAAGTTAATATAAGAAACAATCATTATGTGGTGTCATTTGAGGCTGTGGCCTCAGTGCATTATGGGGCGAGCTCGGGGGACTAAAGTAAACAACATGACCGTAAACTGTTTGTGCAGCACGTATCCATAGCAACACAGCATGCAAGTGTGTCTTGACCTCTGCGTCCCCTCAAAGGTTTCCAAGAAAAATCTTAGAAAGAAAGAAAAAAAAAAGAAAGTAAGAGAAATAACAAGACAGTTACAAGGATGTTTTATTATTGTTTCATATTATTCTTTGAAATGCTGGAAACTTTAACCCTTTAACTCCTGGA
Source organism: Plectropomus leopardus (assembly GCF_026936395.1). Lineage (NCBI taxonomy): Eukaryota > Metazoa > Chordata > Actinopteri > Perciformes > Serranidae > Plectropomus > Plectropomus leopardus. Next base: position 1,161,826 of record NC_142194.1, read on the forward strand.
TCAGCATCAGTTTTCTTGTGCTGCATTGAGACGTTTTTCTAACTTATGATACTCTCGACTCGTCACATGGTGCCGCTCTGCCAGTGACCTTCACCGTCTACTTATGATGTTTTAGGCGTCCTTCTGCGTCAAAAACCAAAACCACACAGCAACAAAAAAAGAGGTTTTTATTAACAGTGAGGGTGTTTTTGGTGTTAAATGCTATTTTTTTTTATATTTTGCTCTCTCATTCTGCTCTTTATGTCAATTTAATAGCAAAATGACAATAAAGCTAAACTGAACTAAACTGATATTTCCAACTGAGAAGCCATAAACTACGCTCTCTTCAAAGCCACCAAACTTCATTAACAAAAACAGTGATTTTAGCTTTCTGAGCACCAAAGCGGCCGGTCTCCTGCTGCTTCAGTCAGTAAGGTAGTTTGTATTATTTTGTTATTATAAGTATTGTTGTTATTTTATTTTTATTTTTCACACAATAACACAAACTAACTAACTGATGGAAGCAGCAGGAGACCTGCAGCACCTGTCTTCTGTGAGGTAAAATAACTGGTTTTCTTAATGGAGTCTGGCTTTGAAGAGCGCGATATAACAACTTCAGAGATCACTGACAAAAACGCAACGTCATGAAAAAATTGCGTATACTTTGTGTCTAAAATATGTTTTGCTGCCATCCCCGTCCACTGCAGTACATTGTTTAACTTCAGTGTCAGTACTCCGTCTGCTTCTCCAAACTGACACCTTCTGTAGGTCTGTAAGCTCACATAAATTCGTCTTCAAGGATCACTTTAATTCCTCCGAACTGAGCATCCAGTTCTAGATTTAGTGATTTTTAAAAAAGATGCTATTTGAATGTTTTGGAAAAACAAAAAAAATGTTCCTTTAGACCTCATACTGTGCAATATGTGTGAAATCAGCCCCGTCACTCTGAAGCTGACTATCTTTAAAATAACAAATATGTATAACTCACTAACCCTCATGTCGCATTTTGGGGCTGTTACATCATCCTGGTGAAGGATCAGACTCACTTGTTGTGGCCTGCACGCTCTCTTCCTGCAGCTGCGGCTCTACTGTCATTTCCCCGCTGTATCACTGTGGCATCTCTTATCTGTGCTGTATTTCAGTGTGAAGACAGGCGTGACACAGAGGAAGTTTTATTCACTGCGAGTCGCAGCTTGAACAATATCAACTTAATGTGCTCTCAGAAATGTCAGAACCGTCAGGGGAGAGTGTTTTTAATCTCCTGAGCAGGTGATTTGAGCTGTGAGCGCAGGAAATGTAGAGTGTGAGAAGAATATTTTTCCCCGTGATGAGACCTTTTCAGCCAAACAGACAGATGCATCGCTTTGGTGGAATTAACTCACGCACGTGCGCGCACACACACACACACACGTATGTGTGTTGGAGCTTGTTAGCAGACATGTTTTCTTGTCCATCAAACATCTCCAGCTTCACTCCCTCTGACCTTTTGTTTAATTAACCACCTCGCTCTCCATGGAGCCTAAATGTGTGTGTGTGTGTGTGTGTGTGTGTGTGTGTGTGTGTGTGTGTAAAGATATTTAGAAATGAGTTGCCACCACGGGTTTGCTGTGTCGCTATGGTAACTGAGCAGTACGCACTGACCTTAAGCTCAAACATTTGTATTTATTTATTTATTTATTTTTGATTAATTACATTATTTGTCGATGCAAAAACAATCGAATGGCTACAGTAACATCAAACAGATGTATTGCATATAAGAGCCAATACATTATTTGTCACAACACATCAAAAATAAATAGAAAGCTAAATATATCTCAGCAGGTCAGAAAAAACAGCGAGGTTGAATAAAACATATCTCGTAAAAACTGTTTTTCCCATACAAGGGAGTTCTAATTTAATTTGACCTGTCCATGAATGAGTGAGTAGTAATCAATACTTTGAAATGTGATGCTAATTCCTTAAACATCTTAAACAACATGAGTCAGAAACTAAACTGATAAAAAAAGTGAAATAATTCCCCTAACTGCTTCACTTTTGCTCTTTTTGGGCGTTGGAGCTTTAGTTTGAGAGTGAATGTTTGTATGAAATGTTTGCCCTTTTCCTCCTCATCACCCGCGGCCGACATGAACTTGTGGTACGATCTGACACGGTTTCCGTGCAGCCGCCTCATGTTTAGTCAAACAGCTCTATCAGGAGGAGAAGTAATGAAACGGGCTAACCTCGGTGTCAGTTCCTCTCGTCTACAGCCGTCAGGAGAGCTGTCGTTGCTGTTCTTGCTGACAACTTGTAATGAAACAAGCGCGCCCACATCCATTACTCTCTGTTCAAATATCTTTTCAGGGGAGGCGATGCTGCAGATAATATTCGCCTTAACAGCCTCGTCTCGTCTTACTCCTCAAATCCCATTTTTCTGATCTGCCTGCGGGGCCTCATTCATTTCCTTCCAGTTTAACACAGCTTGTGTTTTTTATGAGGCAACTTTGATTTTTATTAAAGCGCAGCAATGATGAGTTTTGTTTAAAGTTGCTGACACTTAATTCTGCTGTCTTGGCTTTTTATGTGCTATTTACCTTGGAAAGGGGATTTGATGATGACTCTTAAACACGAGCAGATGTGTTATTTATTCCAGCTTTATGCTCGTTTTATGGTCCATTTTTCTTTGGGAGAGCCCTGTTTATGGCTCTAATGTAAGTTGAGGAAATTTAGACTCAATCGCCAAATTTTGTATCTGCTGAACAAAATAAACTGACAAGTCAAAATTAGTTACATTGTGCCCACGAGGAATTTTCTTTTATTTGAAGAATATAATGAGAAAAATCATGAGTGAATTCTTGTTTTGACAATTTTCTGCAGCAAGAAAATGTGAAATTATGAAACTCATGCATGTATAACGTAAACATCTTTGTATAAAAAGTGCAGTTTCTTCTGGTGTGGATAGTAGGTCTTTGTCGTTCAACAGACTGAATCTGTGTTATTTGTTCTTTTGCTATTCAATTTGAAAAAAAAAATTACTTCATTATTCATTAATGAATCAGGTTGTTTTTTGCTGTTGTTTTTTCCAACTACAAGAAATAGATAAACTAAAAAAATAAGCGAACAGAAAAGTAACAAATGAGCAATTATCCTTTTTTTCCCCTTTGGTGCTCCTATAAGTGAAAATAGGGAGTTAAAATACACGTGTGAAAATCATATTTCTCAATTTTGCATGAATTATTTTGTTGTGACCCGGATGTTTTCCTTTGGTGATGTGAGGGTCAAAGGGCAGAGGGATGTCGTACGCTGTAAAGCCCTCTGAGGCAAACCATGTTTGTGATAATGGTCTCTATAAATAAAACTGACTTGACTTGTCACGGTGGGCTGGTGTGACAGTGGGGATAAATGATTGTGATTGACAGGTTTTAGCTAATATTATATGTCTCATTAGAGGTGGACGCTTGTGTGTGTCATGTCACGCCTCTCCTGATAACAGGATGCCACCATGTAGAGTATACAGGAGCAGAATGATGCCGCCATTGTTCAGTGAGAAAGTGCAGGAGCTGTATGGAGGGGGACGTCATTTCGGCCCTATAGCGCCATCTACAGTGGACTGAGGGGTCTCAGACTGATGACTTGAATCTCTTCTGTTCCGGGGGCAGCTCCGTGGATGATAGTGGAAATTCGAAAGCCCGGGTCACTGTGGCGTGTTCGGAGGCTGTTTAGGAGCTGTGGGGAAGAGCCAGGCGGCTGAGAGTCGAGCCACTGATAGTGAAAAATATTTATGTTCTGCAAATTAAATTTAAGCAGCACTTTATTTCTCTGCTCTCATTCTGCCTGTTTTATCGTGAAATTTTCACGCTAGACATTTACATGATCCACTTAGATTAGACATCGCACATTAAATGATATCTGCTTTAAATGTCAGAAATCATTTCATATTTCCTGCTGCTCAGTAAACACATTCCTCCTCAGCGGCTCCATCAGCTGATCAATCTGCAGCTTATTGGAAACCATCAATACAGGAGGAGAGGAGAGGAGAGGCCGTTAACCTGCACCACTCCCAGATAATGACCTTCACTGCACACTGCACGGCGCACACGCACGCACGCACGCACACACACACACACGCACACACACTGCACGACGCACGCACGCACACACACACACACGCACACACACTGCACGACACACGCACGCACACGCGCGCACACACACACACACGCACTGCACGACACACGCACGCGCACACACACACACGCTTGCGCACACACACGCATGCACGCACGCGCGCACACACACACACACACACACACACACACCCTCATCAGTGCGCTTGAACACATTGTGTGCATTGTATACCTACACACATACACAAACAGAAATACAATATGCACATACTGTAAACAGTTGTGGCCTTAAACACACACACACACACACACACTAAAAAACTGATGTCACAGCATCCAACAGTTTCCAGGAAACACTCTCGACCTGCTGGTGTGTTCAAACACAAACACTCTGAGTTACAGCCAATCAGACTACTTCAAACTTCAACAGACTTTCGTCTCAAATGGAATTTAGAGATTTAAATTCTACATTCATTTTATTTTTTTGGTTCAGTATATTCAGAAATGGCAGAAAACAGGTACACGAATATTAAATAGATGTCTGATAGAGATAAAAGTTAAAAGTTAAACACCAGTTTAAGATGAAAACATAAACAGCTTTATTCAGTCCCTCCAGGATTTCCTGTTTTTGAGATTGTCGTTCCTAATTTACTGGATTTCACAGCATTTTTCAAAAAACTTGCAATAAAGTGATGTTTGTGTACTTTTTTGCAGGACTCAAGGTACAAATACAGTGACTCACTGTCGCCTCTCAGGCCAGGATGAATAATAACAGCCGGGGACGGTTCAGCAGAGGATATCTCTGCAGCTCAGTACGAAGGCATCCTGGACATAACGTCAGAGGTGTGACTTCTTCACACTCTGCTGATAGAGTTATTTCATCTTCTGAATGTTAAATCAAAATTACGCCCAGATTTTACATTAAACTCCTTTAACACACATGCAACACCTCAACAGGAAAAACTAGTCAAGTGAAATCTGCTCAATGTTGCTCTCAGATACACAGAAACAAAACCCGCAATTTAAACACTGACTTCCTTTGTTTACCTCAGTGAGTCACCTCTGAGGGCACCAGCGTAGAAAATAATTGACTCACCTTCAAGTCGCCCAGGTGATGACAGGAAGACACACACACACACACACACACACACACACAGAGAGAGAGAGAGAGATTGTGATTTATGGTGCATAACATGCTCTCAGAGTGTTTATACATCATGCAGTCGTGTACGTTCACATGGCGTGGTCAAGCACTCGCAGGCAGAGGTCGGTCGAGTCCGGCCGTCGTGACACTGACAGCCTGGCGTTTGATTGGTCGGCTGAACAGCCAATCACACAGCTGAGTGGACCAGAATAACTGATCCTCAATCTGTCTGATGGACCGTCAGCCACAACAATGGCCCCATTACACCGCCGCTGTGTGAGGGAACGCACACACAGCTACATAAACACACATACATTACAACACACAGAGGAGTTTCAATCACTGCAGTAAAGAAGCAGTTTGTACTGCAGTCGTGCACAGAGCTGCGGCTACAGGCGGGAGGACAGACAGCAACAAACAGAGACTGAGGGCAGAAAAAAGAGAGGGAGGAGAAACACAGATGGATGGAGGGAAATAATATGACAAATACAACTGCAGATGTCAAAGCAGTGTTCTAAAATTTAGAAAAGTGCTGAAATTCTAGAAATGTCTATTTTTAAATGGCAGAAACATCATAAAATCCTTTTAATATCAATAACAAAATCCAAAAATGTGCTGAAAGCCTAGAAATGTCCTAAAACCCTAAAAACATCTTTAAATCCTAGAAACATGCTGAAATTCTTAATATGTTTTTAAATCGCTAAATCCTGAAATGTCAAAAAATTCTAAAAATCTTAGAAATGTGCTGAAATCTAAGAAAGATCCTAAAATCCTCAAACATGTGTGGCTGCTGTGACTGGCCCCTGGCCTCCTGTCTTTTTGTTAAAGATGATGAATATGTGGACTTTGAGTTTAATCTGTAATGGCAGCCTGCGCGTGTTTCGGTGCAGTAACGGCTGATAATTCTGCCAAACTTTCCCCTCCGCTCGTCTCTTGTCCTCACAGTTAAAAGTGGTGAGAAACTCGGTTCTGTCTGCAGTTTGAGCCGGCGGCTCTGGACACATTTCAGTGAGCCCCTCGTCTTCCTCAGCTGTCCGTCAAACCCGTCAGCTGAACCCGCTTTACAGTCCCAATTTAAAACTCCTTTCTTCCTCCCTATTAGATTTTATTCTCATGGGTTAGTGGTGTCTCAGCTGGACAGCAGCTTCTGTGTGAATTTAAAATAAGTGAGGCTGCACAACTGAGATCCAGCAGTTTGGGAAAAGGTTCAGATCTGTGTGTCATTATACAGTCGATATGTGTTTTACAGTCACTACAGCTCTATACACAAAATATTCCAGTTATTCGAAAAAACATGTTCCTACTGAGCCGTCTACATGGCTGATGATAATAACATTCAGGTGTACGTGCAGCAGTGCTTGATCTGATTAACGTGCCCTAACATGTTACCAAAATATGGAAAAGTGAAACAGCTGCTTGTGCCACATTGCTCCTTTGCATCACAGATTTTAGATTTTTCTTTTTTTTTGCCAGTGCAGGACTTGTTTATTTATTTATTTATTTACTGAATGTTTATTTAAAAGGGACACGGCATATTAATGAACATCAGTATAAAGTACAAAAGTAAATATGCCAGAGTTGGCAGGTCTGCTAATTTACACGGCAGGTAACAGACAACAGAAAGAAAGAAAGAAAGAAAGAAAGAAAGAAAGAAAGAAAAAAGGAAAAAAGAAATAAGTAAATGTTTGGCAAAAAGTGCACAGTGCCTCGTCTGTGTTTAAAATGCAATATTCAACACGTGTTGGTTGCGTGTTTGACCGTGCAAACACAGCCTCCCTCTTTCATTTCTTCCTGAAATATCGATGTTGTGATATTTGCACATATTCAGAAACCTGTTGCTATCCGAGTCTTTCAAATGTTGGCTTTGCTTTTGTACATTAATCTCTAACCCGGCCTTTAAACTGTCGGTGAGTTTGTGTACAAACTGCAGTAAACATCCCGGCTGAGATGCACATTCAGATTGTGCTGTTTACATGTCCAAAGAATGCTGTTAGAAGTGAAATAAGTCCAGTCTGTCCTCATTGCCTGGATGGTAAATACAGATGCTTTGGCACAGCCCTCAGCGTGTGATACCAACTCCAAAAGCACCCTTTGGTGTCTCTTTGTGAAGCAGCTGGCTTTTAACTTACACTAATATTAACCCATTCCAGCTCCTAAAATGTTTGACACTGAATGCAACAGAAGTAAACAGCAAGAGAGTCCGTATAGAGCAGACAGGAGGGGAAGTGGATGGAGATTACATCGTATGTACTCGTAATATCACCTCAGTGGTATTTTAAGTATTTATGGGAGAGTAGTCTAGTGTGTGGACTGTTTTTAGTCTCTTGCATGATCTTTTGTCCAGCACCTAATGCTAATCGGCTGGATGTTCGTGCTTTGGTGAACTTTTTGCGTCCTGTGTAAAAGCAAAAGTTAAGTTTTAAGATGACTTAACCTGAGTTGCATTAGTCTGTCACACTGACGTTACTCAGGTTATGTATTTATAACAAGTTGGGACATATTTTAACAAAAAACATAATGTTTGAAAGTTCTTGCTTAAACAAAACTGCAACTGTTTAACAACTTAAACCACACGGAGCCACGTGGAGCAGAATGGAGCCATGTGGAGCCGACTAATCTGGTTAGCATCGGTTTAAAAGCCCGAGCAGATGAAACATGATAAACGATGAAACTGATTCATTGCTGGCTGCGATCTTTCTGCACTTGCTCTGTCCTCAGGTAAGGGGACGTGACCAAGTACATTTCTCCACTCCCAGAAAATGGCGACTACCAAGCAGAAGTACAGCGGGGAGTTTGTATCACGCTGTTGATTAATTAAAAGCATCAAAACAACAGTAAATACCACGCTGAACAGACGATAAATATCTATTTTAGCCATTAGTTTGACTTCATGCGTCAGCATTTGTAAACAGCTGATCGTATTCAAGGACATCGGCATGTAAACAGCTGACGGGAAATCTTCGTTCAGATTGATTTGAATCAGACTGAGAAAAAGTCTGATTTTCACTCAGCAGACAGGGATGGTAAAAGGTGCATTTTATAGAGATCCCGAAAGGTTCTGCATTGGTTCACATTGGACACAAGAAAACGCTGGTATTTGATGAAAGCATATCCCACAGGTCTTCATCGGAAAGTGCTATAATCGGAATATTGGATTTTTGTCATATTCAGAATCATAGTGTATCATCATTGTGCATGTGCACACAGTTGCTAATAATCCACCAGCATCCAGACTCATCTGCAGATGATTAATCCACGTTTGGTGCTCTGGTGAGTCTTTGTGTGTGTGTGCGTGTGTTTGTGTGTGTGTGCGTGCGTGTGTGTGTGCGTGTGTGTGTGTGTGTGTGTGTGTGCGTGTGTGTGTGTGTGTGTGAGGGATCGTGTCAGAATAAACTACAGTGTGTGTTGATGGTGATGAAGGGAAATGTCACCCGCTGAGACAGCGTGGCTCACTGATGACTTTTTAATAGTGATCAGACAACAATGGCACAGAGGGAGGAGATGGATCAGGCTTTAACACACACTCATATCTGTTCTGAGTGTTTTTTATGGGCTTTGTTAGCAGTAGATAACTAAATATATACAGATCTGTTGTTTAATAATATTGTTTAATAACCCAGAAAGACATTCAGATTGTCTGCATTCAGTAAAGCATTTTCTGTACTTCATAGCTTTTTTGCAGCTTTTATAATTTTCATGATAATCTCGAAGTAAACTTTAGTTCTGACGCAGACAATGAGGATCATACTAATGAGTGTTTGTGTGGAATCAGATGAGAAAAGCCTCATTAGCGTCTCACACACACACAGTGAGAGCAGCATCGATCCGTCCTGCAGTCAGCAGGCCGTGTCATCAGTCACGCTGGAGTCAGAGGCTGACGCTCTCTGATTGGCTGCTATCAGATATTTAATGAGAAGCCCTGCCCGCAGTGATCAGCCCACCCACGGTGTAACTGGGTCAAGATCACTGCTCCTCAATTATGGATGAGGTTAGCCTTGTAAATGCTGCAGCCGGCCCGCTCCGCTGTTCTCTGGACACCGAGGAGAGCTGCCCGCAGCCTCCGAGACGCTCTTACACTGACTTACAGGGATTCTGGGGTCATTTATTTAGTTTGGAGTTTGTTTCCGAGTGTGAATCCATGCATGGCAATGCTGCTCATGAGGATTATGAGTGTGTTTGGTGTTTGTGTGGGTGAGGAGAGTGCATGTAGAGCAGGGCGCTCTGGCACTCTGCAAATGTTTAGGGAGAGAAATGCTGGGCTAAAGTTAGTATCACTCACACCCACACACACACACACACACACACACACACACACACACACACACACACACACACCTGATCTTTGTAAGTCTAATATTCTTTCTCTTGTATCTCTGTTTTTGGCTTCCTCCATCTCTGAGAGAAATATTTGTCTTTTAGCTGATATGTTCATCAGTGAGTCTCTAACTGTGTCTGTCTGCGGACTGATGGAAATGATGCTAATAAGAGTGCAAAGAGTCACTTTTAGACGCTTCAAAGCCAAAAGCTTTGAGGTAAAAGAGGCTGAAAAATCTCTTTGTGGCTGCAGAGTCGGTGATATTCGTCTTTGGCGATGACAGCTCTGCACAGTCAGATCTCCTCTCAGCTGGAGCTCCTGATTGTTTGCAGCTGTATTTTCCCCCCGAGAGCAGCTGACCTCAGCTGTGACCGTCACAGGGTCAAATCACAGCACTCTGTAAACAACCTGCACTCTCCGTCAGCCGTTTGTCTTCCTCGTCCAATTCTGTCTCTGTCAGAGACGATGGAGAGGCACACGCTCACCTGCATGACCTTTGAACCCCCCCTTACCCCCTGCACACACACTGGTGATCAAGTGTTTGTGTGTACTCAGACAGTATTTGCTCTCAGTACAGGGTGTGTGTGTGAGCAGCAAATGTTTGACCTTAGTGTGTGTGTGTGTGTGTGTGTGTGTGTGTGTGTGTGTGTGTGTGTGTGTGTGTGTGTGTATGTGTGCGTGTTTGTGATGGTTGGATGCTCTGTGCCAATATGAAGGGTGTTTGGAGGGGATGGAGATGATTGACAGCTCTGAGACTAATAGAGGCTACTGATGGGCTAACGCTAACCCTTCTCATATCAGCCTGCCCCTGGGACAGAGGTCTGTGTGTGTGTGTGTGTGTGTGTGTGTGTGTGTGTGTGTGTGTGTGTGTGTGTGTGTGTGTGTATGTGTGTGTATGACAGAGACAGAGAGCTGTAATCAGTATTTTGATCAGGAATCTCTGTGCTCGGAGGCAGTGAAGCCTCCCCGTCTCTCTGGCCGTGCCCCCCCTGCAGATATAGGGCCGCAGGCGTTAATGTGCTCGCTCATTTCCCTCTCCGTCCTCTGTTAATGAACCCACACACACCCCTGACGCCCCTCATGATCTGAATATTCATTTCAGCCGTCCAGCAGACATTTATTAAAACACTGGACTTCTCCTAATCGGCTTTAGGAAAGGAAACCTATTTTTTCCACATCCAGCAGACTCAGAGCTGCTTTATTGTTCCACTGGAGTTTGTGTTTGTGTGTCCACCTTTCGGGTGTTTTCACACGTTGTCCTCTTTAACAGAACCAAACTCAGTCCTCTCAAAGTGGGCCAAAAAGTGGACTCAGGAATCAGGTCTCATTTTGGTCCACTTCAGCTCTGATGGGTCCTCCGTCCCCTTTCAGTACATTCATATACACTAAGGGGCCACTTCATTAGTTCAGCTGTTCAGCTGCTCGTTCATGCATCTAATCATCTCATGGCAGCAGCTCAATGCATTTAGGCATGTAGACACGTTCAAGACGATCTGGAAATTAAATCTTTTTTTTTGGTAAACAACAGGGGAAAAAACATAAAACATTTATCAGCAACAACAATAACAGTGCGAGTCCATCGCACTTTCTTGTCTTTTGTTTGTCGTTTTCATTCAGGCCAGTTCTGCTCTTAATGGTTAAAGCTTGTAAAATAACTGATAATCTCCAGCGGAGCCCATCAGCAGACTTTACCAAAACTCTGAATCCACCAAATCAAACACGTCAATTTGAAATTATTAATTAAGGTGGTGTTCTTCTTTAAAAGTCACTATCATTTACATTTTCACGGTGACACATCATCATCATCATCATCATCTGCAATCACCAACAATTCAAACTGTTGGCATATTTTTCTACCACATGTCAATATTGTAGTTGTTGTATTTTAATCTTGTTGCTCTGACCGGAGCAGGAGGAGCAGGAGGAGCAGGAGGGGCAGGAGGAGCAGGAGGGGCAGGAGGAGCAGCAGGGGCAAGAGGAGCAGGAGGGGCAGGAGGAGCAGGAGGAGCAGGAGGGGCAGTAGGAGTAGGAGGAGCAGGAGGAGCAGCAGGAGCAGGAGGGGCAGGAGGAGCAGGGGGGGCAGTAGGAGCAGGAGGGGCAGGAGGAGCAGTATGAGCAGGAGGTGCAGGAGGAGCAGGAGGGCATTGGCAGCAGTGACGCTGACCTTTGCTGCCTCGTGTTTGCTGTGGAGTGAGTATGGATCACTGAGCAAACAAACTGCCGAGGAAAATAGTTTCCTGTTGGTTGTTTTGATCATCGGGCTGTTTTTCGTCCTGAAGGATTCAGAAAAACAAAGTGTGAAAAGAGTCAGAGTGTCTCTGCGTCCTCCGTGTGTCTGTGGTTCAGTCATTGTCCCAGATGGTCCGGATCGTTGGGATGGAAATGACACCACACTGACACAGCGGGGACACTTTTGCCGCGGAAATGACCTCCTGTATGTGTGTGTGAATCATTTGCAGTCAGGGCAGGAAACCAGCATTTTTGACCACAGACACCAAATCTCCTCCAACAGCCAACCCAAACAGCGGCGGTCCTCTCAGTCACGGCTGATTACCTGCCAAACTAACTGCTCCACCTGAGGAACGCAGCAGCTGCTCGCAGCACGCTAACAGCCCGTCGGTGAGGCTCCAGATGCTGATTGGTCAGCAGATTAAAACATGTCGTTGTGTTTGGCTGCTGGTCAGTGACTCTCTCCAGCCTAGTTTACAGTATTAACCCTTTCAAATCTAGAGCGACATCACTTCTCTTGTGCTGAAGTCAGACGCCTTTTACACAAATTTAAACCTTTGAGCTAAGAGGGAATGGTTGTGTGATTTTTTCCTTCCAAAATATGGCAAAAACTAGGACATGTCTCACAAATTGGAAAAAAATAGTAGATTTGGGAAATTATTTTTAAAATAGACAGAGAAAAATGTGTGTGTGTGTGTGTGTGTGTGTGTGTGTGTGTGTGTGGGGGGATTAATTCATATTCATCATAATTTCTTCAAATCGGGTCTTTTTTCCATCTTTGTTTGTTTATGACTTTGTAGCCTTTTTTAAATTTTATTTATTTTTTCATGTTTTTTTATTACTAATTTTCGGTGTTCAGACGCTTTTAACAAGTGTTTAAACCTTTGAACCTGTTAAACAAAAATGGTGCAATTTCTCTCTCTCAAAAAAACTTGCTAAGAAATGTTCTACAAATTGCAAGAAATTAATCGATTTAGAAAAGGAAAAGCCTTACACATAGATGATTATCTTAATTGCATATTAAAAAAATCTTACAGAATTATTTTTTTTTGAAGAACTTTTTTCAGTTTGTGTCTTGTTTTTTTTTTTTTAATTTCATTTCAGTTTTAACTATTTTTTTTTTTTTTACATTTTGTTTTGAAAATTTTTGGGTCATTTCTTTTTTTGTTGTTCACGGCCTTCTTCCCATGTTTTTGAAAGAAATCAAGCTACTTTGCTCACGTTTCAAAGGGTTAAATATCTTATTCCGTTTCCAGATGTGCTCCATTCTTCCTCTAATTCTGATAAAATGTTTTCTTTTTTTTCGGTGCTGTCCTGCTGTGCCGCCTCGTCCACCGCCATGCTTCGTCCTCCTCCTGTGGTTTGGACACTAAAGGTAAGCGAGTCAAACGTCCCTCCTGTCCTGCAGTGTCTCTTTTCTTGCTCCGTGTCGAGCTGCTGTTTGTGTTGAATGGTTGATTTTGTTTAAATTATGTGAGAGAAAACGGCGCCGGCTTTGGGGCGTCGGGGAAGCCTGTTTGTGAATCCATTCTGACCAGAGCAAAGGGTCGTTCTCTTGAATGTCCTGTACTGGTCCTCAGAGGACGTGACAGTTGTTGGGTGAAGGAGTGTCTCAGTGTGACTAGGGGCTTTCGGTGGTTGTCAATAGGTTAATGTGCAGGTTAATACAGTGGGATGAGACCCAGCGAGTGTTCCCTCCCGTCTGAGACGGCTGGAGGACGCTTCATTTTCTGTCATCTTCTGGGTGAGACGAGTCAAAGCACATGTGGAGTGATGCATCAGTTCATCCTGCGCTGGTTTCTAATTATTCATTTTATATTACATCTTTGATTTTAGTAATCTATTACCCCACAGAGAAATACATACTCTCATGACTGCCTTGTAAACTACTGGATTTGAATAGATTTGATTTGATTTGATTTGATTTTTGAAAGTTATTTCTAACATGTAAAACCGAAAATAGAGAAATGATCATACAAACAAGCAGACAGACAAACAAAATTCATATATATATATTTACAGACAATAAAAATTGTAAAGCAAAAGAAATGGTCAAACACATAAAGGAGTGAGAAAAACTTATTTAATCCCTTTTCCATAAGTCATTATGTTTTAATTAACCAGCTCCCTCATTAATGTAAACCTTTACTCTAGTCACGTTGAATATGTGTATCTATGATCCTGAAATGAGCATAATAGAGCCCCTTTAACATCACTGCAGTGATGCTTGTGGACCTCTACGCGGTCCTTACTGCGTCACTGTTGTGCTCAGATGACGTCAGAGCACTCTGACATGTAATATTTCTTGAATATTTTAGTTTAAAAAGCTATGAAATGTCCCACAATGATCACTGAAATGTGCTGCAGGACAGAAATATTTAAATGCTGTTATGATGGGATTCGTGGCTGATCGTAAAAATCAGAGCAGTATAGGACTCTATAGGACTCTGGGTCCAAGAAAACATTAAGAAATGTGGGTTCTGAGGCGTTCAGCTTTGCTCAGTCGACAAACTGTCGACATGTGGACCGCCGGCGTACTTCGTGGATCTGATCGATTTCAGTGGCGATGGACTGGACTCTGGCTGAGTTTTTGGTTGCTTTCTGAGGCTCAGCCAGGATGTGAACTCCTCTCTGAGACTCTGAATACACAAATATGATGAAAAGCGAATGAAAATGTCGACTTGTGTGAGAAAATTTCAGAGCAGATTCTCGTTTTTGTTCTCTGGTTGCTGGGTTTTTCTTCCAATGACTCCTTCAGTTCTCACTGGCAACATGTGAATAGATCTGACCCTGACACACACACACACACACACACACACACACACACACACACACACACACGCTCGCCTACCTTCTTCAGCTCCACTTTTCTCTCATTTCTTTCTTTTTTCACGTTCCTTTATCTGGCTCTCTCTCTCATGTCCCATATCTGTCTCGTCCTCAACGTCTCCCTCTAAACTTCAGTCTCGCTGTCATCTAATTTTAGTCCCGTCTTGCCCACTCTCTCGCCCTCTCTCTCTCTCTCTGTTTTTGGCAGTGTATTCTGAGTGACACGTCCTTTCATGGAGAGGATGAGTAGATTAAAATGAACTCAAGCCAGCTCGAGGAGCTGCACTGGGAGCTTCACACAGCCAAACACACACAAGCTGACATGCAAATTAAACCTCCCTCTCTCTCTAATTCACTGCGTCTCTTTGGAGGTTTAGAAAGCTGATATTGTGCAGTTTTATCTGTTTATTTTGTGCCAGTGCTGCTTCTAGCCTGCTTTGAATTTGGAGGGCAGTCAGAGATGTTGGTGGGTAATACGAGTTATTCTTTATGTTTTTATCCAAAGCTTTTTGATAAAAAAAGCAAAATGTTGTGCCTTTTTATTCACTATGATCCTCAAGTTATGGCCCAGGGGCCAACACTTCAAAATAGAGCTTGTTGATCAAAAAAAGAGCCAGTGGAGGGCCCCCCACACCCCCCGACAGAGGTCCTAGCTAAGACCCTCATGTCCTAAAATCATAGATATGTCCTAAAAATCCTCAAAATTTCCTAAATTCTGAGCTATGTCCTAAAATCCCAGAAATGTACTTAAATTCTAGAATTGTCCAAAAATCTGAGAAGTTTCTTAAAATCCTAAAAATGTCCTGAAATCCTTGAAAAGTCCTTAAGTCTGAGGAACTTCCTAAACACTAGAAATATCCTAAAATTCTAGCAATGTCCTTAAATCTTAGAAACATGTGG
Organism: Plectropomus leopardus; assembly: GCF_026936395.1. Taxonomy (NCBI): domain Eukaryota; kingdom Metazoa; phylum Chordata; class Actinopteri; order Perciformes; family Serranidae; genus Plectropomus; species Plectropomus leopardus. The sequence continues at coordinate 1,177,325 of NC_142194.1, forward strand.
GCAAGTTGGTGGTCCTTGCTCAGTGACAGTCCCACTCAAAGTGGGAATTCTTGGGTGCTGAAGATGTCTGTGCTTGGCGTTAGGGGGGCAGGTGGCGCATTTTATCACAAAATTATCAAAAAAATGAAGAACAGTCCCTAAGGGTCAATAATTTAATCTGAGATGCCCACAGTTACAAAAATCAGTAATTAATTTGTCATATTTTTGACGGTTATTGTGGAAATCTGAGTTTAGCATAAACTTCAGGGAACAGTCCAGATTCTGGTGCATTTAAAGTATAATCACGTTCAAGGCTGCTTTAAAATTGATCTGTTCCTTCAAAAATAAACAAAGTACAAAACCATAATAACTGAAAACGAGACATATTGATGGAATATGTGTGTGTGCGCTGAGTATAGAGTTGGTGCTCTGACTGCTATTGGTTAACATGTCGATGGGTGTCTGGGGTGAAGTTGGACGGGAAGACCTATTGATCCAGAGCTGTGTGTGTGTGTTTGTGTATGTGTGTGTGTGTGTGTGTGCGCTCTGTCTTTACATACTGTAATCATCAGCGTTTGTGTTTAAATATGTGGAAGTTTCCACGCGGATGCATTTGTGCTTCGTGGAAAGTTTGTCTCTTCGTGATTTAATCAGCAGAATCAGTCTGCGTCCGTGTCTCTAATTATCATATATTCTTATCTTCACGTCTTTGTGTCTGCGTCTTTAATTACCCGTGTTAAAGCGTTGTGCCTCGGTGTGTGTTTGTGCGTGCATGTGTGTGTGTGTGTGTTGGGTAATTGGCTCTGGAGGCCTGTCGATACTCTGTTAGCCGCAACGCCTTGAAGGGCGCTCTGTAAATCCATACCGCTCCTCCGACTCTGAATATCATCCCTCCGTCTGTTAGATAAACAGTGGCGCGGCTTCAATCTTCCAGCCGGCCGACTAAATCATTTACAAGGTTAATAGGGACTCGGGCTGCTCACCCGTGGCCTGTTCCTCGCCGCGCCTTTTCTTCTCGCTTTTCGTTCTGGCTCGTTAGGGATGTGGGGCCTTTTTTACTGGGTCTTTAAAAGTTCCGTGTCGGAGGAGAGAAAGCGGCAGACTCAGGCCTTTTACACGGATGTTAGGAAATTTTACATGCAGATATCCCGCGACAAAACGGCGTGACGGTCTGTTATTTGTTCCATTAAAGGATGTGAGGCGTTGGGTTTGAGCCGGGGGAGGAGAAGCTCCGTCTATAGAGCTGGATGTGCGTTACATGTGAGCGAGCTGCTTTAAATCTGCTCTCTCTGGCCATTAATGTTTGAAACATCATGAATCATGAACATGAAACATGAAACATGACTCCATGACATACAGTTTATCTCTTTCAGCACGCGTCTCGTTTAGATATTTCATAATGTCACTGTGACTTTGAATCTGTCACATCCTCTTAAATTGGATATCTAAAGAACAATTTGAGGGGATTTTTTCAAATTTGGTTCAAAGATCCACTTGGTCTCAAAGATGAACTGATTCAATTTTGGTGGACATAGGTCAAAGGTTAAGGTCACTATGACATCGTCTGTCTCATTTTTGTGAACGTGATATCTCAAGAACAGCTGGAGGGATTTCTTTTTTCAAATTTGGCACAAACCTCCAATTACATTCAACTATGACGTAAACAGGTTTTGGTGGTCAAAGATCAAGGTTACGGTGGACTTGCATTTATTTATATGACAACTCAAGAACAACTTGAGAGAATTTCTTCAAATTTGGCAAAAGCGTCCACTTTGAGTCAAGAATGAGCTCATTAGAAATGTGTTTTCATAGGTCAGAGGTAACTGTGACCTTTGGTCCATCATATTTCTCATGAAAGCAAAATCTCAAGAAAGCCTTGAAGGAATTTCTTTAAGTCTGGCACAAACATCTCCTTGGACTCACGAATGAAATGGTCAAGATTATTTTGAGGGTCATAGGGCAAAGATCAAGGTCACTGTGACCTCACATCCATTACATTCTCTTAAATATCATATCTCCGGGAGAACTTGAGGGAATTTTCTTTAAATTTGGCACAATCACTTGGAGTTAAAGATGAACTGATAGATTTCGTGGTTGTGGGTCAAAGTTGGTCAAGTTCACTATGACCTCTTCTGATGGATTCTCGTAAACCTGATGTCTCAAGAAAACCATGAGGGAATTGTATTCAAATTTGGCACAAACATCCACTTGGACTCGATGAACGATGAGCTAATAAGACCTTGGTAGTGGAAAGTTAAAGCCTCTGTAAACCTTAAATCCATCTCATTCTTGTGAACGGGATATCTCAAGAACACACTGGAGGAGTCTCTTCATATTTGGTAAAAACATTGACTTTGAGTCAAGGATGAACTGATTAGAATTTGGTATGTGAAGGTCTTCGTCCCTGTAACTTCAGAAAACATGTTTCGGACCACAACTCACAAATTAATTTGCTAAAATTTCACACAAATGTGTTAAAAACATAAAATAATGATGTGATAACATTTTATAACCGAAGGTAAACTGTGACATCATATTGTTCTGCAAAAACACTTTTGTGTCCATTACTCAATGAAAGCATTTGGTCAGATACTGAATTGGTGAGAGTAGTTTTGAAATTGTGCTGATTGTAGAGATCTTCTGTGTGTGAAGCGTCCATGTTTTCACAGACATGGATGGAAACTGAAAGTGCAACTCGCTCAGTGTGTGGAGGCATAAAACCGCGCAGCAGTAGTTGTTTATTTCCGTGTGCCGGCACCTTTGCATGCTGTGATGTATATCTCTGCACACTACACGTGTCTCTATAATGTGCAAATTCACCGCGCTGTTCAGTGCATTTGTAACGTCCATATGTGCTCTTGCATGTGTCTCTGTGCTGCCGGCTGCCACGGGGCGTCTCGGGCTGTGACGGGCCCTGCGGCGGCTCAACATGAGAATAATGCATGTGGAAATTCACCCTTTCATTTGCCAGCGGGGGCCTGCTTCCTCCACAGCCTGCGAGCTATGAAATAAATATGAGAGCAGGGAGGAAGAGCATAATGAAGCCTCAGCACCAGTCCACATGGAGAGAGAGAGAGAGAGAGAGAGCACTGATTGATGCTTCAGAGATGGAGGTCCAAAAGAAAGAAAAGGAGGAGGAAGGATAGAAGGTCGAGTGGCCAGAGGAGGGAGCATGATTGAGGAGCCAGTGCAAGAGATGAGAAAAGGAGAGGCAGCTGCAGGGTGGAGAGAAGACGGACTGATGGATGAGAGGATAAGAGCAGTGGCCTGAGGAAAGAGGGGATGGGAGGACAGAGGGTGGCAGAGGGGAACCAGAGGGGTTACGGGATGGATGGAGACTGCTTCAACATTAGAGAAAAACGCTGTAATGAAGTGCAGGAGTCTTGCTTTCACCGGTAGATCATATTCTCAGAAGAAACTTGATTTTATTGCTGATTCACTCCTGAACATCTCTGTGTGGTGATATGAGTCAAAATGAACTCTTTACTCAGGAGAAACTGAAACAATCAAACTACTTCTCTCTCTTTTACTACCCATTAAATCCTCGATGATATAAAAACAGCTCAGTCTTGTTCCTGGATGATGATTCCTGAAGGGTAATTTGAGTATTTTTCAAACTGTGTGCTGTTTTCCCATGTATTTAATGGAGACTAACTTGGCTACAGCAGTTAGCTTAAAAAATACTGCAATGTAACCATTTGGGGAATTTTTGCACCATCGATGAACAAGTGTTTATTTTTGTCACTGACAGTGTCTGACAACATTATGGAAAGGATCCCTACAGAGATAGCACTTTTTGTTTAAGTGTAAGATTCATCCACCAGACTCCATTTAAAGAAACATAGACAAGAAACTGTGAAATCGTGGACTATCACCTCCCAGAAATCCCTCAAATGTGGCTGCTCCCACGTGTGAGGGACTCACCTTTCCATTATGTCTCCATAACACGCCTGCTTGGCCTACTGCAATGTTTTGGACCCATCCAAAGCCCTGTACGGACTCTCCAGCTCCTTATATTATGTCATTAGCTGCAGCATTTTAAACCGATGCCGGTTGTTTATAAAGTGATGTCACCGGATGGTGTATGATACCACTGCGAAAGGTGCCTTTTGTGTGTCGCACTCTGACACCAAAATCACCAAACAACAGGCGGTATTTGATGAGAATGGGCTGAAACATGCTGCTCTATACACACTAAAATGAGAGTTTATTTGGAATCGAGTGTGGTGGGTTTGGTGACGGTAACTTTGGGGCTAATTCTTGACAGAATCCTAAAAGGATATAACTCAAATAAAAAGGTTTGTCTCTGCAGGGATGCTTTCTGTAATGTTGTCATTGGAATAACAACCTGAGCCCATCAGTGACAACAACTAACACTTTAGGTGGACGTACAGCGACGGTGTGAACGTGCTCAGAGTGGTTACATTGCAACCTTCCTGCTCAGTAGTCAATCAATTTCAAAAATGATTGTTGTCATTAGTCATTTAGGCACAAAAACATGGGAATAAAGGGTCCAGGCTGAAAAATACTGAAGTTACATCAGGAGGAGTGGCCAGAGATGTCTGGATGTGACGTCACATCGTCTGTGATTGGCCAGTTCTCCACAGGAGGAAACCAAAAAGATAACCGGAGTCAGAAGTGCTGTTTGTTTACAGAGTTGAGGTGTTTTAATGTGTGTTTTCCCTTTTAACAGTAAACGTATTTTAATTGAAAAGGATTAGTGTCGGCTCGCCTTCGGCTCTGTGTTCAGCGGCGTCACGCAGGGAGAAGTCACAGCAGGGTGGGATGGGATTTTCCGCCTGTGAGACGCGTTTGTGGCTGCCAGTTAATTTTATCTGTGTGTATGTGTGTGTGTGTGTGTGTGTGTGTGTGTGTGATGTGAAGTCTAAACGGTCGTCACACTGCGGCTGATGGTTCTCTACAGGCGCTTCGGATATGACACTTTCACTCAGAACTCACACACACACACACACACACACACACACACACACACACAATACATTTACATACTGACACACACACTCGGAGAGGGTACAGCACACACGAAGCTCCTCCTCTATCTGCTCATGAAGTTTCACAGTTAATTACATGAGCGAGTTATTCTGTTTCTCCTCCTCCGTCGTCGTCTTCTTCTTTGAGGGTGAGTCTTTGGTCCCAGGAGGCTCCTCTGAGCTCCTCCAGCTGACAGAGGAGCCGACATTGACCGAGCGTCCACCGAGCTGCTGATTGTTTTCCTGCAAACTTTTGTCTATATGTTACTACGTGATGTGTGTGTGTGTGCGTGTGTGTGCAGTCTGAACATTATATAGCTTTAATGAAGAGTATCACATTCCTGCAAAGCATCATCATTATTTGGGGTTGTAAAAATAACGTTCATTTCAATTAATTTTTCACAGAAAAAATAATGCGTTAAACAAATTGCATCATTAAAAGCCACAGTGGCATACTCGGAATACTTCAAGCCTGAAATATTACCTCAACGCCAAGCATGCAGCAGCGGCGCTGTGTTAACATGTTAGAGCTGCCACGCGGTGTGCATGTGCAGCAGTTGTCAGGCTCGTCTCAGCTGCGGCACATCTCGAGATACGGTGGAGCGCCGTTTTTTTTCTGCGTGCCGCGCATGGTTGTCAGCAGAAATACAGAGAAAATGGTGTTTTGATAATAATATTTGCTTCATACCATCTTCTACTGCAGTTTAAACGTCTCTCGCTGTCACAGAGATGAGGAAATACAAAATAAAAGTCCTCTCATAATGTCTCTGTTGACAGAATCCCATCAGCTGTTGACACACAGTATTTTATTTTGAAAATATTTGCAGTATCATGCTGTTGACCGTGCAGGAGCTGCATGACTTCATAAATGAAAGGAATTTGTGCTTAAAAATGTGACTTGTATTTTTTAAAATACTTTCACAACAAAATTTGATGCATGCCATTAATTTCCATTAATAATTCACAGAATGTGTAATTAATTAGATCAGTTTCTTACCAACCAACAGGGAGATGAATGTACCTTAAATAAACGATGACTTTATAACTCATAAATAATTTAGAGTTAAATACATAAATGCATCTGCGATTAGTATTTTGCAGCAAAGTAAGAAAACAATCAGTGAAATTGACAAAACAACTTTAAAAAAATGTTATCCGTTGCTCAAATGTATATTTAATCTTGTCTCTGTGCTCATTCTTCCTAAATAAATACCAGTTTCTGGGTGGGAAAAGTCGTCCTGTCAGAGAATCAGGTTCTGCTGCTGGAGATGATTTATGTGTCTCCAGTAGGATCTTAGTATAACTGTTGATGAATGATGTGATTTCTTCAAGTTAAAGCCAGATCCACCTTGTCTCTGCCTCGATTCCAGGTCACGTGACTGCAGGACTGACCTGCATACTAACAGCAGCCCTCCATGCTCTGAAACCTAATGCTCTTATTCTCCCAATTACATGGCAGTAGGTGGAGGTCTAGCTCCGCTGTGAGAGATAAAAAAGAATTTCACGGGATTTCAGAGCTGTAATCTTGACAGATGAGCAGCCGCTCCCTTTCCAGATTACCTTCACCCTCCTTTCAATTCCACGTTTCCTCCCCTCTCCGCACTATCGCAGGAATTATGGAAATGACAACCGCCGGCCTCGCCAAAAACCAAGATTAAGGGAGTGAACACGAGCAGGAGAAATGCAGGAAGTTAGGAGTGCGCACGTCTGGAATGTGTCTGATATTAAAGATAAAGATAATATGAAAAGACGGGGAAAAAAACATGATCCTGAATACCTACCTCTTAGTCTAACGTCTCCTTTCAGCTCCCCACTGTCTCCTTTTCTTCCTCTTTCTGCTCCTCCTCTCAACACCTCCCTATTTTCTTCTCTCTTCTCCATCAGTCATCTCCACCTTGTTTTCCTCCTCTTCTTATCTTCCTCTTACAAATCTCCCAATGTGTTTCAGTCAAGTTAAAGCCCAAAAGGGGCAGAAAATGAGCCTGTTCAAATATATTATTATTTGTCTTCTGCTGTGGCTTAAACTGGCATCAGCTGGAACGAGCTACAAACATGAAACTTGGACTGATAGTTTTCAAAGATGTGCAAATGCTTCCCAAGAAATCTAACTTTAATCGACCACACGGTGGCGCTGTTATTGGTGCCCATAATGACGTATGCGCAATTGATTTAAAAATTAGGGACATCATTCTGAGGCTTTTGAAGGTGCGTGGAGCACATGCAGAGCTCTTTATGAGTTCTTTTTCCTCAGCAGCAGTTTGTGACTCGCTGGGTGGATAATTGATCCATTCAGAGCTGATCAGAATGCAAACTTTTAGACTCACAACACATAATTGAGCTTCACTTTCACTGCACTTTATGTTCCTCTGCTCCGTCTGTGCCCAGAGTACACCCTGCGCTCCAAGAGTGTGGCGCAATCAATAAACAAACTTTATATACACGTACAGATATTACGTCGCTCCTACTGAATGCTCCAGCTCCAAAAGTAGACAATAAATTTGTTTAGTCATGGCAGGTCGACAAAAATAAATAAAATGTGTTGGAAACCCTTTAATGTGTGCTATAAAAAAGCCTCCTGGAAAATAAAATCTGCAATGATGCTTTCTTTGCCAACATACATAATTTGAAAAACAGTAATGTGAGTGTGTGTGCTTTTGGATTTGATTCTATTAACACCACGTTTGGTTGACAATATGTCTGAGCTGCACAATATGTATAACAAATGATCAAACTGTTTCTTGGCGGCCTGTTTTGCCTCCTGGGATAGTGACGCAAAAAACGTTTTTTGAAAATTGTTATGGAAAGTAGGTGTTTTAAGCCAAAATTTGATCTTTTCCTAACCACAACCAAGTGCTTTTTGTGCCTAAACATAACTCAACATTTAAACAGCAATGTTAAGACGTTAAGTTTCAACATATCTGCCACATAATAACTTTTTAAGTATCAGTGGTTTGCAGAATCGTACGAAGCCCAGTTCTTTTCTGGCGTTTGGTTGTCTTTGCAAATGCAAAAATATAGAGTTTTAAGACACATGAGATACAAAGGTTTCCAAGGTCCAAGAGTTATACTGAGAGTAAGTCTGAAAGCATGACAGGCGTCTTTCTTCACTTTCTGTGTCTTATTCTGCAGTCTGATTAACTCTTAACTAACAGGGACGTCTTGCTCAGAGCACACTTGTTCTGTTGTTCTTTAATGAATCAGGTTGGTTGAACTTTGGATGCACTCCCCCTGCAGCGTCTCTGCATGTTGGAGTTTGAGCATCACTTTCTTTGCGGCTTGAGCCCAAAACATTTGGTCACATTTCGTCTCAGACACATTAAACTGTGTAAATAGTCATTTTATAATCTGCCCCTCCCCGTCCTCTCCGTTCTGCCAAAGACTCGCACTTGTTGAGGAAGATTTTTAATACGATTTGGGATTCTTTTGCCAATTTAGGAGGACTTGAATTTCTCCACCTGAAAGCTCCCATTATGAGAATTTCTCTCCGTCTCCATCTGTCTCTCCTCGCTCCCTCTGATTGCCTGAACAAGTGGCACTCCAGGCTCAGTATTCCTCCGAGACGCGCACTATATTTACTGTGCTTCAGATATCACATTTTAATCTCATACCTGCTCCGCCTCACAGCCACCCTGACACCCAGCAGCTCTGTGTTTTTCAGTCAGCAGGCACAAAACGTGACAGGCGAGCTGGAAGCACCGACGGTACGAATCAATCGAGACAATCCGCGGACGGGACAGCTGCCTGCCTGCTGCATGGAGGCTGATATTACAGAGTGCTGCTGTGCTGTCACTTTACACCTGCACACAGGCTGCAAAACATATACAGTCACATAAGATAATCCTTTATTAGCCCCACGGCAGGGACATTTCCATATAAAGTGACACAGGCATAAATATGCAGAAGAGTCGATCCATCCAGTCACATATTCAGCCCACATGATATGACTGAAAAATCCTGCATGTTTCACTCTGTTAAAATTATCTGGCCGGCCTCACCAAATTCTCATTGGTCGATCAGTCACTGCTGTTACTGTAGAAAGGCTAAAAAAACAGCAATTGTATTTGTCCTCGGTGATGGTTGGTCTTTGTGGAATTTGTGCCACCCCTCCTCCACTGTGATTGGATGGCTGTTAACAGTGACGAGCGCAGTGTTTTTACACAAAGTTAAACATTTTAATATCTCATTTTCAATCAGAAAACAGATAAATAATCATAGAAGACCTTCAGCTTCCAAAAGACCCTGCAGTTCAAGGCCGTTCTTATTCAGAAGTCAACAAATACCGACACTTTTGCAATGTTTCCAGCATAAGATGTCGATGCCAAAAGCCACAGTTTGGTCTGCATGATGCACCGCTGGCTGGTGTCAGGTTCACACGCTGCCGGTAACAACGTTACATAAGGAGCATGAAGGTCCCTATAGGGCAGGTGGAAGGAGGAGTGGATTGGTCCAATAAACTCCAGATTGTCCTGAGGGAGTCCAGTGATCACGTCCCATCTGAATATAACGGGCGTGTTTTTCTACATGTTACGATGCGCCTGTTTATTAGCAGCTTGATTATCTTTTTTTTAATGACCAAAAGATTTTTGTTGTTTTTGTGTTCACAGAAAATAACACATAGATAAACAAATTCATCAACACTAAAACATACCAAAAAAGATCAAAATGAATAAAACAAACAATAATGAATAGACCGCATAAATAAAGCTAAGACCCTAATGTCCTAAAATCCTAGAAACATCCTTAATTCTTTAAATATCCTAAAATCCTAGAAACATGTATGGGGCCCCTGGCCTCCTGTCACTTTGCAAAAGTGGCCCTTAAGTAAAGTTGAGTTTTTCTGTCTTAGTAACGATAACCTCTCAAAGTGAGAGTCTTTCGGTTGTTTTCGTATGTCGGACATTAGTGGGGCAGACTGTGCTCATGCCCAGAGCCGACCTTGATTATTGGCTTTTTTGTTGCATCTCTCTCTTGTGGAATCAAGACTTTAAACATGCAGATTGTCTTGAATGCACCCTGCCTCTCACACAGCCTGCCCCCCTCCACCCTGTTCAGCTGCAGAGCTTTATTAACACTCTCTAATTGGAAAACCAAAATCCATTAACTCCACAAAGACAAATATCAGCCATTGATACAATTATAAGACGGCGTAATTTTACACAAATGTAATCTTATTCTCTCCGCTGAGACGAGGGGGGGCACATTGTTATCATTATCTTTATTTGGCAAAATCACATTAGACTAACACGCTTCATACAACACCCACTTCTACACACACACACACACACACACACACACACACACACACACACTCACACACACACACACACACACACTCAGGAACCTGCAAACTCGCTCATGAGACATAAAGCTGATGTGACAGGTCTCTGTGCTCTGTTTGTTGCCACACACTGACACACACTCACTTAGTATCTGTCTGCTGGAACATTTCATAAAGGAACATTTGTTTTGGCTGCAAAAGCAACAATATTTGAGTATACAGTGAATTATATTCATATTGAAAACTGTCCTGCACTGAATTTTAGATCAGATTCTTTTCTTTTCCATTAATCTGTTCAGTCAAAGGAGAAAATGTCGGCATTTTACATTTCTGCAAACATTATTTGTACGTTTCATACATGTCGTCAACATTTCTAAACTAGTATTTAGTGATAATATAAATTAATTCAATGTGTGCTGTTATGTGGTTAAATACTTTTATGGTGTCTACATATTTTTGGGTATGATTACTGTAAGCCTCCTGACGCACGTCTGTGGCGATGTTTAAGGCGGAGTGTTGGTGCGGCGCTGTCCGCAGTGCTGAAACAGGATGGAGGTACAAGTAGACAGAAGTCATTTAGCTGCTTGTTATTTGTGGTTGATAGTGAACAGAATACAGATAGAAAATAGGTTGTAGCTCCACAGGAATATTTTCTCTTTGGCAGCTATTATTTTTCTTTCCCAAATGACTTACACTATTTTAACATGTAATAACTCAAATTCCTTGAAAATTGTGATTTAAAAAATGGTTTAATTTCTTCAGAAACAAAAGGAGAAGGCAATTTAAAAAAAAAATAAATAAAAACTTGCAGAAAAACAGTACAAAAAAGTCAAAAGTAAATTACCTAAAAAAGGGAAAATAATATAATAATAATAATAATAATAATAATAATAATAATAATAACAATAATAATAATACTACTAATAAAGAAAATTATGTAAAAGGTACTGACATTTTTTTAAAAGTATTTATGTTATATTTTTTTTAATGATATTTTTCTGTAATAGAATTTCAAGTATAAAATCATTTTAAATGTTTTCTGGACATTTTTCCCTGTTTTGGGGGATAATTTTCTAATAATCCTTATTTATTTCAAATGTTTTTGAAAGAACTCAAACCAGTTTGCTCAGTATTTTAAGGGTCAAATAGCTTGAGAAAGTCATCTGAAGGCAGCATAAATCAGCGGATGTTAATCCAGGTTTCAAAGGGTTAATGATTACATCTCTGTCTCTGACCAGCTATAGGATCACTTAGCTCTGTTTTTATAGCTTTGTCTGTACTTTCCATCAGTAATAAGAACCTTTTACTCACCAAGTTAAGATCAGAGAAGTCTCATTAAGACGAGCAGTAAATTTCACCCAAATAGTAATAAAGTTGAATTTTCCTTTAATAATCTTCCACAGAGATTAAATAATATATATTAGGTCGTCACTCGTTGTTCCACTTTCTGTGCAGAAACTGAGTGCATTATGAAGTTTTGATGTAAAACCTCAAAGTGAAACACTTTGCTGTAGATTTTAGAGCTCTGATGTCGCTCGTAACCCGATTAAACTCAGAAAGACCATAAAGTCACATCTCAAAGTTGGACTCCAGTCAGAAAACTCATGTAACTTCATCACAAACTCTCCAAAAAGTGGAGGCACTGTACCTCAAATCACCTTCTCCCTACGCAATCATATCCCCCGTGTGACTCTCCTCCCCATCAACTCGCTCTAATTTGGCCTCATCACTTAAAAATTCCCCGACCTCGTCTTGCTCATGTTTTATTTCTCCTCCCAGCGGTTCTTTCTTTACACCATCGTCCCGGGGACACGGCGACGCGACTGCTTGAAATGTTCTCCGAGGAACTGGAGCGTGCTGCGTCGCTGCACCGGCTGCGAGCCGCTGTGGAGATGAGCTTCAGCTAAATGGTTGAAATGTAAAAATAAAAGTTTGGTTTCAGGTTGCTGTGCCTCTGAGGAGAGGAAACAGTTTGAAAGTAGTGATCCTGAAGATTCTCACTGCTGGGGATTTTAGTGACACCTTTGTTGAAACGCGCTCGTCGCTGCAGAGTTTCTGCTCTGTTTGAATCCATGTTTGTTGCACCGTTTTTTGTCATATTTTCAGACACAGCGGTTAAAGCTATTTGCGCTGATGAACCAGCTGTGCAGACGGGACAGCCGAAAATGAAGGCGATGGTTTGGATTAAAGCGATTTAGTGTTAGCATGTTCACATTAAATAATTGGCTTGTTTGTGTTTATAGTTGGCCTGTGTTTGAAATAATGCACGCAGCCACCATGACTTCACCCTTTGCTTTGTCGTGTCCTGTTTTGAGTACTCAAGTTTGCCATTTTGGCTGTCACCATCTTGGATTTTTGGAGCCAGAAGTGACCATATTTGGAAATGTGCTTGTGGTGTTTATGCTGCGTTCATGTGACGTCTGAAGGA